>NC_054406.1:26185493-26485493 GCF_017976425.1 Toxotes jaculatrix
TAACTTGTGGCATTATTTCACAGTCTTTGTCTGGTTCGATTAACTCATATTTCCCACTTACTTGATTTGTCTCAGCAGTCGAACGATGAATTGAGGATGGTCCGGCAAACCAAGTTGATTTTGCCAGTTGAGATGGTGTCAGTGATCGCGATGCATGATCTGCAGGGTTTTCCTCCATGCGCACATAGTGCCACTGTTCTGGCTTGGAGGACTGGCGAATGCACTGCACTCTGTTGTGGACACGTGGAGAATCTTTTTGACTCATTACAGATGTAGCCTAGGACTACCTTACTGTCTGTGTAAAAATGAACTGCATCCAGCTGTAGGTCTAACTCATCCTGAATTAAATCAGCGATCTCAACTGCCAAGATGGCAGCGCACAGCTCAAACCTTGGTATAGTAGGTTCTGACTGAGGAGCTAATCTTGCTTTGCCCATAATAAATCCTACCTCAACTTAATCATCTGGCTGGACTGCTTTCAGGTAGGCTACAGCACCTATTGGTTTGGTTGAAGCATCAGAGAATAGATGCAGTTCTTTGCGTTTTGCTTGACTGAGAGAGGTAGATGTGTAAGTTCTTGGGACATGAAGTTCTTTTAGATCTTTGAGGGAATCCCTCCAAGTTTCCAATTTGCTTTGCTTGTCCTCCGGAAGTGGTGTGCCCCATTCTGTGTCAACTTTCTGATGTGAGTTCTCTGAGTAGAGCTCTTCCTTGAATAGTAACAGGTGCCAATAGACCCAGAGGATCGAACACACTGTTGACCGGGGACAAAACACCACGATGAGTGAACAGTTTGTCTGTGGCAGCTAGTGAGAAAGTGAATGTGTCATTGTTTCCCAAATGAGACCGAGGCTTTGTTGTGACTGAGTTTCTTCGCCACCAAGATGTAGGTCTTTAACGACTGCAGCACAATCTTCAGGGCAAAAGGAGTGAGTGACTGCTTGGGAGTTAGAAGCGAACTTGTGCAGGCGCAGATTGGACTCAGCAAGAGACACTTGTGTTCTTTGGAGCAAGTCAATTGCTTCGGCTGGAGAAGGCACAGAGATCAAGCCGTCGTTGACGTAAAAGTGCCTGTCCACAAACTTGACCGTGTCTGCTCCTGCCTGTATGGCCTTGCGCAGTCCATAAACAGCAACAAAAAACAAGTTCCTAAGGTCAACACAAGCCATTTGGAAGAGAAAACACCCCGAGCCACAAAACCCTATTGACATCTAAAATGAGGATACCACTGCATATATCGTTTTTTTACCTGTATGCTATGTTTAAAAAAACTATAGTGTGTTGCATTTATGAAATCAATAAACTGCTACAGAGAACACAAAATTTTATTTCTGTATGTAACAAAAACATTTTGAACCCCGAACAAAAGACACTTGGTTGATGCTAACTTTCAAATAAAATACTCAATGTCTATTTGAGTCCTCCTTGTATTTATGAAATAAAAATCCAATCTTAAATTATCCACCTGCAGCTAACCAAAAATGCCATCTGCTTCTGTGTTCCCTCATCACTTTATCGTGTGTACTGGAGCATGCAGTCAGCTGTCAACCTGAAAATGTTGCTGCAGGGTGTTGCACATCGGCGGTTGTGACGCGACAAAAAATTAAAAAAATATTTTATTTTAATGTTATAAGATCACTATAATCTTCAAATTTAGAATTACATTAAAAACAAACGAACTCAAATAAAAATACATTGAAATTAAATACTCATTTTTTATTTTCCAAAGTCACAGGGAGCCACAGCAGAGGGATGAAAGAGCCACATGCGGTTCTGGAGCCGCGGGTTGCCGACCCCTGTGCTAGATGGAAACAAACACTGCTATAGAACACAGGGAAAGAGCAAAGTTTAGTTCAACCACAGCCTACCTCTTGAGCATGACATCAACAGCCTACAGGGTCACAGGACTGCACAGATCTGTTGAATCAGAAAATACCTCAATTAACAAAACAAATAACCTTTTCCCTTTGTCTCTGTCTCCAAATCCAACTTTCCCTCACCTGCACACACCAAAGCACTGCTCACAGGAGGCCTCAGACAAAGAGGAAGTGCTGCACCCTCACCTGGGCTTTTAAAGACGGGCATATCTATTCCTACCCATTAGTGGGTGGAGTTACAAACCTAAACCAGCCAGGCCTCTAAGCCTAACTCAACCCTCACATTTAATTACAAAAACCTATTCAGCTACAAAGTTCATAAAGCAGAAGGTCATGTAAAAACTTCAACAATGAAGAGGATTTTATTCGTCCTCATCTGAGCTAATATTTATCATCTAAGTACAAACTTAGCCTTAAATCAGCATCTTTGGGATTAAAATACTTTCTCTTCACTTTAACATGGGTTTAGTTCTAGATTTCCTGAGCTGATCAGAGACCTGTACTGTGAATCAGGATTTGGGATTAGCCCGGTAACTTCAGGTTTAACTCTGGGTTTTCAGAATTACCAAGGTGGTTCACTTGTGAACAGGTTACATCGCCATGGTAACTTATGCTGCACAGCTAACCTGCTGTGGAGCAGGTACACTTCAGAGGATCAGATCAAAACCTGTCATCAGCCCGAATATTGATGAATCAGATCACTGGAAAAAATGGAATCATCAATCCTACAGGATCCCAAATGGGACAGAAGTGTTTATAACAAACTGGCAAAAAAATAAAGAGCAACAGATTTTTTTTCCTAGATGAGTTGAATCATTTTTCTGTTGGAGGTTTTCCATCTGTTCACTCTGGTTTTAAAACAAACAGAAGGAGAGTTTATCACTAAATAACAACATAATAAATATTCTAGTTTCATTTGAAGTGAACAAAGATTCTTTAATCTGACAGAATTCCTGACACTGTTGATGCTTTTACTCCTATTGCATCACTGCAGCTCAAAATAACATGGAGACTTTGTGATGATAATTGTTGATTAAAACTAAACCCTCTGATGTCTGTTAGAAAAACTGTCCACACACTTAAAGATTTCATATGATTATAAATGAACATCTCAGTCAGACTGAGCCTATAAGAAGTTAACTGCTTTTCTCCTTCCTGCTTTGGAAGCTGAAAGAGCTAATTCACTGTTACTTTTTTAAACATGCATCACACTCTCATAATAATTTGTTGCTAATTAAGTAAGAAACTTAAAAATAATTATTGTATTTATCTACATTATATCCTTGGTTTGACATTATCAATTGTAAATTGTTTCTAGCTTTTCTTTTCTATTTGGGTCATGTGATCACCAAGCAAGACATTTTTCCTGGATCAGGACTGAACATTTGAAGTTTGATCCATTTCAGTGGTGAATCAAAGTCAGTTTTTAGTCCAACATGTCTGATCTTTATCTTCTAATTCCAGACTTGACTGAGCTCAGCAGCATGTTATGAATCTGTGTTGACATGAATAGTTGTATGAATGTTGTGGTGACATTTGGATGATGTGTATAGAAGGCTGACATTATAATGATCCACAATAAGAGAAGGACAAAGTCCCTGTACTCATGTTAGTGAAAGCTCATTGATTAGGACATATCTGATTGGATTAGAAATGATTTTTATCCACATGATTTATTCTTTATTCAGATTGAGGTCCTGCAGTTTGTCAGAGATCAGCTGTGCTTCTCTGGCCTCAGCTCTGAAGTCCAACCCCTCCCATCTGAGACACCTGGACCTGTGGGGAAACACTCTGCAGGATTCAGGAGTGAAGCTGCTGTGTGGTTTTCTGGAGAGTCCACACTGTAGACTGGAGAATCTGAGGTCAGTTCACTGTCTGTAACTGTTGTAGATCTTATATCTTTAATCCACAACTGAACCTGGTTTATCTTCATCCAGAACTTGAATCCATTCATCTTGAATGAATGAATTTGAAATAGTTGTTGCTCCATATCTTATCTCAAACTAAGAATTATTCCTTCAGTTTCACTTCAATTCAGTCAGTTCAATCAATCAGATGTTATTTTTATAGCACTTTTAATACAAATACATTGTAGCAAAAAGTGCTGTACACAGTGTTAGTCCCTCCACCCCAAACAGGCACACACCCAAAATCCATCAATAACCACAGTGTAAATGATAAGTAAAGGTTTCAATAAAAACATGAGGTGAGGAAACACGATCATAAATCTCAAGGCTCTGAAATGAGAAAACACTGGAGGCAGGATAAATAATCAAAATAGCAAAATAATATAAAATACATAAATAACAGGAACAATCAAAATGATAGAATAAAGTGAATAATATAAAAAAATCAAAGTAAAGTTTGAAAAATGTTAAAAGCGAAAATCTGATGGAGTAAAACCAGAAATCCCAGAAAACAAACAAACAAACAATAAGTTAATAAGTTAATAAATAAATAAAAAGAGTAATAAAACTGACTAAAATGTGTGGATAAACAGACAAATAAATAAACAAATAAACTTAATTAAAAGCCAGATTAAAGAGGTAGGTCTTGAGTGTGCATCTAAAAGTATCAGAGTTCTCTGCTGCCCTCAGGTCTTCAGGGAGGCTGTTCCAGGACCATAGTAATAAACGGAGGCTTCTCCATCGGTTTTTGTTCTGACTTTAGGTTTAATTGAAAGGCCACTACCAGAAGACCTGAGGGTTCTAGAGGGCTCATAGGTTAAAAGCAAATCTGATAAATAGGTTGGACCAAGACCATTAAGGGCTTTATAAACCAATAAAGGGATCTTAAAATCAGTTCTGAAGCAGGCAGGAAGCCAGTACAGAGACTTTAAAATCAGTGTAATGTGTGCTCTCTGTCTGGTCTTTGTCAGTACACGTGCTGCTGAATTTTGAAGCAGCTGTAGCTGAGATATGTTCTTCTTAGGGAGACCAGAAAGCAGAGCGTTGCAGTAATCAGTTCTGCAGGTGATCAGAGCCTGCAGCAATGTCTCTGTACTGGCTTGAGAGAGAAATGGTTGCACTCTGGGAATGTTCTTCAGATGATAAAAAGCAGTTTTAATTACATTTTTAATGTGAAGCTCAAAACTAAGACCTGAGTTGAAGATGACTCCTTGGCTTTTCACTTCTTTACAGGCGTCCAGTGCCAGAGTTTGTCCTGATTGAGTTGAAGAAAGTTTTCTGCCATCCATAACTTGATATCTAAAATACAGTTAAAAAGAGCCTGGATTGGCCCTGGGTCATCAGGAGACACAGCAATGTAAAGCTGTGTACCATCAACATAGCTATGGAAGCTGATGCAGTGCCTCCTGATGACATTTCCAAGTGGCAGCATGTAAAGGTTAAAAAGTGTAGGACCTAAAATTGAACCTTGGGGAACACCACAATTTAATTTATAGCTTTTAGAAGAATATTCACCCATGCTAACATAAAATTATCTGTCAGTAAGATAAGACTTGAACCAAACAAAAACAGAATCCACAAGTGAAGAAATATTAGCAGACCGGCCGTGGGTAATACATAGATCTAAAATGTGGCCTTTGTTATGGGCAGGCTGTGTAACATGTTGAATAAAATTCATACAGTAAAGCTAGTTTGAAAATGAAAAAGCAGCTGACCAAAATCGTTTGACCTAATTTAAACAGATTTGTAAAACCACCAGAGTCTGAAACCTGATGAATAAAAAGTGGTTTAAAACTGGATAAAAATATTGATTAGTGGCAGAACTCCTTCCAAAGACTCAAAACCACCAGATCCAGTTGTCATGAATAACGTCTGTTGACTTTAATGAAACCTTCAGAACTCACACACTCATATTTGTCACAGTCAGCAGACTAATGTTTTCTAAATGAAGTGTAGAAAATGTCCAGTGTGAGTTGTTCAAAGTCCATTTTTATCACAACAATATACAGAAGATCCTCAGGAATGATATTTGTACAAATCAACTGAAAAACATGTATTATTATTATTGTTGTTGACATGAATAGCTGTATGAATGTAGTGGTGACATTTGGATGAGGTGTGTAGAAGGCTGACATTATGATGATCCACAATAAGAGGAGGACAAAGTCCCTCTACACATGTTAGTGAAAGCTCATTGATTAGGACATATCTGATTTGATTAGAAATGATTTTTATCCACACGATTTATTTTTTATTCAGATTGGATGGCTGCAGTTTGTCAGAGATCAGTTGTGCTTCCCTGGCCTTAGCTCTGAAGTCCAACCCCTCCCATCTGAGACACCTGTACCTGTGGGGAAACAACTTGCAGGATTCAGGAGTGAAGCTGCTGTGTGGTTTTCTGGAGAGTCCACACTGTAGACTGGAGACTCTGAGGTCAGTTCACTGTCTGTTACTGTTGTAGATCTTAGATCTTTAATCCACAACTGAACCTGGTTTATCTTCATCCAGAACTTGAATCCATACATCTTGAATAAATGAATGAATGAATGAAGGAGATTTGAAATAGTTGTTGCTCCATATTGTGACTTCTTCTTATGACAGACTAAGAATTATTCCTTCAGTTTCACTTCATTTCAGTCAGTTCAATCAATCAGACGTTATCATTATAGCACTTTTCATACAAATACATTGTAGCAAAAAGTGCTGTACACAGTGTTAGTCCCTCCACCCCACACAGGCACACCCAAAATCCATCAATAACCACAGTTAAGTAAAGGTTTCAATAAAAACAGGAACTGAGGAAACACTATCATAAATCTCTAAATCTCAAGGCTCTGAAATGAGAAAACACTGGAGGCAGGATAAATAATCAAAATAGCAAAATAATATAAAATACCTAAATAACAGGAACAATCAAAATGATAGAATAAAGTGAATAATAAAAAAAAAAATCAAAGTGAAGTTTGAAAAATGTTGAAAGGGAAAATCTGATGGATTAAAACCAGAAATCCCAGAAAACAAACAAACAAACAATAAGTTAATAAATAAATTAATAAATAGAGTAATAAAATGGACTAAAATGTGTGGATAAACAGACAAATAAATAAACAAATAAACTTAATTAAAAGCCAGATTAAAGAGTTAGGTCTTGAGTGTGCTTCTAAAAGTATCAGAGTTCTCTGCTGCCCTCAGGTCTTCAGGGAGGCTGTTCCAGAGACTTGGACCATAGTAATAAACGGAGGCTTCTCCATCGGTTTTTGTTCTGACTTTAGGTTTAATTGAAAGGCCACTACCAGAAGACCTGAGGGTTCTAGAGGGCTCATAGGTTAAAAACAAATCTGATAAATAGGTTGGACCAAGACCATTAAGAGATTTATAAACTAATAAAGGGATATTAAAATCAGTTCTGAAGCAGACAGGAAGCCAGTGCAGAGACTTTAAAATTAGTGTAATGTGTGTTCTCTGTCTGGTCTTTGTCAGTACACGTGCTGCTGAATTTTGAAGCAGCTGTAGCTGAGATATGTTCTTCTTAGGGAGACCAGAAAGCAGAGCGTTGCAGTAATCACTTCTGCAGGTGATGAGAGCCTGCAGCAATGTCTCTGCATTGGCTTGAGAGAGAAATAGTTGCACTCTGGGAATGTTCTTCAGATGATAAAAAGCAGTTTTAATTAGATTTTTAATGTAAGGCTCAAAACTAAGATCTGAGTTGAAGATGACTCCTTGGTTTTTCACTTCTTTACAGGTGTTTAGTGCCAGATTTTGTTTGTCCTGATTGAGTTGAAGAAAGTTTTCTGCCATCCATAACTTGATATCTAAAATACAGTTAAAAAGAGCCTGGATTGGCCCTGGGTCATCAGGAGACACATAAATGTAAAGCTGTGTATCATCAGCATAGCTATGGAAGCTGATGCAGCGCCACATTTCCAAGTGGCAGCATTTAAAGGTTAAAAAGTGTAGGACTAAAAATTGAACCTTGGGGAACACCACAATTTAATTTATAGCTTTTAGAAGAACATTCGCCCATGCTAACATACAATTCTCTGTCAGTAAGATAAGACTTAAACCAAATAAAAACAGTACCAGAGAGGCCAGTCAGGATGTGAAGTCTATCTAAAAGAATGGTGTGGCCTTAAGTCAAAAGCTGCACTTAAGTCAAGTGATACTAATACAAATACAGGTGTTTGTTTTTGTTTTTTGTTTCATTATGTTTTGTTTTGTTTCATATCCATATATCACCTGAGGTCACTTACAGTCTTGACTAGTGTAGTCTCAGTACTATGATTGGTCCAAAAGTTGAAAATTGGTATAAAAATACTGTGAGAGTTTAAAAAACCATTCAACTGATTAAAAACAAGCTTTTCTAAAATGTTACTTTAACTTGTAATGTGTTAGGAAGCTGCCCGCGTCTTTGGTGTTAGCGGGTCAAAATTGACCCGTGACTTAACCCAGCCCAAAATACTCAGAGAACAATGATTATCATACAGTATTGTTTTTCACCTCATATCTAACTTGTAATGCATTCATATTCATGCAAACACTGTATTAAATGTTTTTTTTTTTGCCCAATGGACCTTTTATCTTATAATATACCACTCGTTTTCATTTTCAAAAATATTTAAATTCACTCATTATCTTTGTTATAATGAAGACAATGGGTAATTATGTTATCTGAGTATAATAGATTAATATTAAAACATATCACCAAAATATATATATATATTTTTTTACTTAATATTATTAACCATAGTGATATCTGTTGTGTTACTGGTCAAAACTGACCTGTACAGATTTATGTTAGGATAGAGGTAAAAAAGTCTTTTCTTTTTCATAAAACCAAACCAAACCAAGCTCAAAATTGCAAATGCAGATAGAACATGAAAAAGACCATGAACAACAGCAAGTTTCTCTCTCTCTCTCAAACTGAACATTGAACAAAGACAAAACGGAGTCTGTCTGTCTGTGCACACTGAAACATTTTCAAACATTGGCAAGGTGTGTGTGTGTGTCTGTGTGTGTGTGTGTGTGTGTGTGTGTGTGTGTGTGTCTGTGTGTGTCTGTCTGTGTGTCTGTGTATTAATATTTGTAGTAATATTCTCTGAGAAAAGTTGTGTTCCCATGGGTTTAGGTGTCCCCAGGAGAGACAGGTGCGGTGAGGGTGAAGGTGGGTGGGCTGGAGCAGGGGATGAAATGTCACCTTTTTTTGATTTGAAGACCTCTCTTTGACCATCTGTGCCCCCAAAGATGATACAAAATGTATCAATATTCTGCGAGAAAAGTTGTGTTCCCATGTATTTAGGTGACCACAGGGGAGACAGGTGCGGTGGAATGGGGAGGGGACGGGATGGGATGAGGTGGGGGTGTGGGTGGGTGGGGTGATGTGTAGTGGGGGGGGTGTAAATTGAGTCCAGTATGATCCACAGAACAACCTAAAACTTTAATATGATGCATGGATGCTTACAACTGCCAATATTCTTGACGGGTCATATCTGACCCGTAACACCACAGATGTCACTTTTTCTTTTAGAGACTTTCAGAATTTACTAAAATGGTGAATTTTTTTTTGTTGTGTTATAATAGCTGTTCCTGAGGATATCATGAAGCCTTGTTCCAATACAAACAAGGAAATGGTACTTTTTACATATTTTAAATCGTAAACGGGTCAAATTTGACCCTAACACAATATAATGGTAGATTGGATTCTAGTCTGTGGTTTTTAAGTATGGAGGGATCTAAATTGTTTCTCTTCAGAAGGGATTTGACTCTGGCCGTCTTAAGAGCAGCAGGGAAGACACTCATCTGAAGAGAATCATTTGCTATGTTAAGTAAGTCTTCATTAAAAAAAGCTATAAAAGGTTGTAAAAAAGGATGTAGGTATGGGATCTAAGGGGCAGGTTGATGGTTTTAATTGAGAAACTACTTCTTCAAGCATCTCAGCATCAACCAAGATGAATTTCTCCAGTGTTTCCTCATACAAAGGTTCTGTGGTGACTGAATTTGTATGCTTACACTGAGATCATTTTCGTCTGATATAGTCTATTTTATTTTTGAAGTGGACTCTAAAGTCTTCACATTTGAAGCTGTTAGACTGCCAGCCTTCATAAAGGCAGGATTTATTAGATGATCCATGGTTGAGAAGAGGATTTGGGGGATTTTCCGATGTCAGTTATCAGTTAGTAACAGTAAAAAATACACAGAAGTGATCAGATAAGCCTGAATCCACAACTGAAGAAATATTAGCAAACCGGCCGTGGGTAATACGTAGATCTAAAATGTGGCCTTTGTTATGGGCAGGCTGTGTAACATATTGAATAAAATTCATACAGTAAAGCAAGTTTGAAAATGAAAAAGCAGCTGACCAAAATCTTTTAAACATAATCATTAAATCTAATTTAAACAGATTTGTAAAAGCACCAGAGTCTAAAACCTGAGGAATAAAAAGTGGTTTAAAACTGGATAAAAATATTGATTAGTGGCAGAACTCCTTCCAAAGACTCTAAACCACCAGATCCAGTTGAATGATGTCTGTTGACTTCAATGAAACCTTCAGAACTCACACACTGGTATTTGTCACAGTCAGCAGACTAATGTTTTCTAAATGAAGTGTAGAAAATGTCCAGTGTGAGTTGTTCAAAGTCCATTTTTATCACAATATACAGAAGATCTTCAGAACTAATATTTGTACAAATCAATTGAAAAATGTATTATTATTATTATTATTATTATTATTATTATTGTTGTTGTTGTTTATATGAATAGTTGTATGAATGTTGTGGTGACATTTGGATGATGTGTGTAGAAGGCTGACATTATGATGATCCACAATAAGAGAAGGACAAAGTCCCTCTACTCATGTTAGTGAAAGCTCATTGATTAGGACATATCTGATTGGATTAGAAATGATTTTTATCCACATGATTTATTCTTTATTCAGATTGAGTTCCTGCAGTTTGTCAGAGAGCAGCTGTTCTTCTCTGGCCTCAGCTCTGAAGTCCAACCCCTCCCATCTGAGACACCTGGACCTGAGCTTTAACAACAAGCTGCAGGATTCAGGAGTGAAGCTGCTGTGTGGTTTTCTGGAGAGTCCACACTGTAGACTGGAGACTCTGAGGTCAGTTCACTGTCTGTAACTGTTGTAGATCTTATATCTTTAATCCACAACTGAACCTGGTTTATCTTCATCCAAAATTTGAATCCATTCATCTGGAATGAATAAATGAATTAATTAATGATATTTGAAATACTTGTTGTTCCATATTGTGATTTTTTCTTATCTCAGACTAAGAATTATTCCTTCAGTTTCACTTCATTTCAGTCAGTTGTCATGAATAATGCCTGTTGACTTCAATGAAACCTTCAGAACTCACACACTCGTATTTGTCGCTGTCAGTTGTATGAATGTTGTGGTGACATTTGGATGATGTGTGTAGAAGGCTGACATTATGATGATCCACAATAAGAGAAGGACAAAGTCCCTCTACTCATGTTAGTGAAAGCTCATTGATTAGGACATATCTGATTGGATTAGAAATGATTTTTATCATCATGATTTATTCTTTATTCAGATTGAGTTCCTGCAGTTTGTCAGAGATCAGCTGTGCTTCTCTGGCCTCAGCTCTGAAGTCCAACCCCTCCCATCTGAGAGACCTGGACCTGAGGGACAACAACCTACAAGATTCAGGAGTGAAGGATCTGTCTGATCTTGTGGAGAGTCCAGACTGTGGACTGGAGACTCTGAGGTCAGTAGAGGGTTGGAGTCAGTCCATGCTGCTTTCATCAGTATTGTCCTAAACACAGTTCGTATCAAAGCAAAGATCCAGTGTCTCCTGTAAACCTCCAACCTTCTCAGTGGCTGCTTTCCTCATTGAAGCTGTGAGAGGAGAATGGTGACAGGCTTCAGGATTGGACAGAAAAAAAGAGAGACAGACAGCAGTCAGCCAATCAGATCAGCCACAAGCCTGATTGTGATCCTGTGTTTGAGGTCATGTGAAGATGACTGTTGTTGTGTTCATCTCTACAGGAATTAGAGCTGGATTACAGCTGACAGCCTCACAAGATGTGTAGAGACAGTGGTCCTCATTCATCAAATTGTCATAGCATCAAATCTGATCTGAAACTGTTTGTTCTCTCATTTCAACACTAAAGAATTGATGAGTTTGATCTTTGTCACAGCTCTGAGATCAGTCTGACTGCAGCCTGCAAATCACTGGCTCTGATTTCAGAGAAGCATCATGACATTTTGGAAGCATGTGGTCTGATACAGAGCAGAACCTCTGCTGAAGTCCAGTGATCACATCTGTATATCTGTCCATCTGTCAGATACTTTCAGTGACAGCCTCCATGTTTATTTGTCAGCTGATATTTCAGAAGCAGATCAGATGTTCATCAACACACAGAGACTCTTTCTTTAAATGGAACATGAGTTGACATGTAACAGCAGTGAATCCATCACTAAACTGTTTGTGCAGTAATGAAGCTTCATGACTCAGCAGTTTGTTTCCACTGTGGACTTGAGTGAAATGTTCAGAGTAAACAGACTTTATGCTAAAAGTCTCTGCAGGTGTGTGAGCTTCCAGCTCAGTGTCTTCACTCCAATACGTTAACATGAGAGCTGAGAGGAAGCTGCTACACTACACAGCTGCTCCACTTCTGCTCTGAACAGGACTGAAGTCCCTGCTGCTCTTTATACTGGATGTGCTGCATCAGTGACTGACAGCTGATGAAGTGAGTCTCTGTAAACACTGATTTATCACCTCTGTTGTCTGTCTTCCTCTCTCAACAGCTGGAGGGAGCGAGCTTTCCAAATGTGAGAGTGAAGAGGACGGTGTGTGTGTTGAGAGAGGACGAGCTGTGTCCTGATGATCCAGAGAGGTTGAAGCAGTAACAGCTTGTGTGTAGAAAGGCTCTGATTGGTCCATGTTACTGGGAGGTAGAGTGGAGAGGAGAGCTTCATCCAGCAGTGACTGACAGAGGAACCAGAAGAAGTGGAGAAGACTCTCAGTGCTGCAGTCTGAACTGCTCTGAGAACAGCTCCACTGTCAAGTCCACCATCATCCCTGTGTGTTCCTCTGGATCTGAAAGAGAATCATCAGTGTATCTGGACTGCTCTGCTGCTGCTCTGTCCTTCTACACAGTCTCTGCAGACACACTGAGACTCCTCCACCTCCTCCACCCTCCATCTGGACTCTGTCTTTTTTTATTCATTCACAAATGCTGAACCCAAAGTGATGAATCAGATTAATCAGCTCCATCATGTGGTGTGATGGAGAATTGCAGCTAATTTCCACATTATTTTTTTCTGTCTTGCAGATCTTGGAGGTTCATAGTTATGCAGTAAGTTGAGGCATCATTATGTGTCTGCTGTACAAAGTACACATGACATATATTATTATTCACCATACTTCTTCTTCTTTAGTCCTGATGAACGTTCTAATTAAATATGTTTCAGTCTCTTTACCTTGCTCTGACTGACAGGCTTCATGTTGGACCTGTGTGATGAACAAATGTCTTTTACATTACTGTTAGCAGCTGATGTTACTTCAGTAAAAGTCTGTAGCATTGTCAGCAAAATGTTCTTTAATTATCAAAGTAAAAGTAGGTAATGTGAAGGCAGCATTTAAATATTTTATTCAGCTGCATAGAACTATTTTTACTCATTTTATAAATTGCAAGGTGTTTTGTATAAATGTTAATACTTTGTTTGTATATATCTTAATTTACTTGTAAAATACATATCAAAGTCCTTGCGACTCAAATGTCTTCACAACAACAGTTAGCTGTTGAAAATATCTTCATTTATTTATGGATTTTATTCTGAACACTGAGACACTATGTTGTTGAAACTAACAGAGAGAAGTCACATCCATCTCAGAATGATTTTAGATCCCAGTGCTTCCACTTTGACTTCCTGGTATCATGTTGTTGAACGCGACAAACATCACTCACCTGTACTGATATGATATGATATGATATGATATGATATGATATGATATGATATGCATCAGTGTTGGAAAGAAAGAGCTGCAGGTTAATGTGATAGAAACACATGTTTTTCTGTATGGTCCAGTCATTATTTGCATCTGTCACTGTAGCTTTTTTAGACCCATGGTGATAACTGACTTTTGTATGAATAAATCTGAAATAATGAGCTTACAGTGGGTATGGAAAGTATTCAGACCCCCTTAGATGTTTCACTCTTTGTTGCCATTAGCTCAAAAGCGTGCTTCTGCTAAATACTGAGCAAAGGGTCTGAATACTTATGGCCGTGTGATATTTCAGTTTTCCTTTTTTAATAAATCTGTAAAAATTTCCACAATGTTGTGTTTCTCTGTCAATATGGGGGCCTGTGTGTACATTAATGAGGGAAAAAAATGATGACCATGCTAATGATTTTAGCAAGTGGCTGCAATTTAACAAAGAGTGAAAAATATAAGGGGTTTTGAACACTTTCCGTACCCACTGTATGTTTTTATTGTCCTTGTTTCAGATCAGTGAGGCACTAAAGAGTGACTTCCAGGTGTTGGCTTTTAACTCTGAGGATGCAAAAATGAAGGTTTCCAAGAAAAGATGAGAGAGAACGACTGAAACAGGAAAACAGAGTGGGTATTAACTGCAAGTCTCTGAAACTAACAGAACTATTTTCAATAATTTAAACCCACTGAGATTTAAAATCCCTTCTTTTTTTTTTTTTTTTTAGCAAGCAGAGCAATAAAGTGAACAATACAGGAAGTTACAGATGGACTGGTTGTTTATAACAAAAATAAACATACAATGTATATATGGGATATTGAATAGATTTAGGAGATCAGCTTGTGTAAAGTGAAATGTTGACTACACTTGATCAAACTATTGTATAAACTATTAGTAAACAAGTCAAATGAGAGACAGCAACAACAGCAAAAATACACATACAGGTAGACACCTGTGCAACAGCTTCAAAAATGATGGTACTCATTCACATTTAATGGGATGAAAGTGTTAACCAGGAAGGACCCAAATGCAGACACCACCACTGACCAAACAGACAAACGAGGACAAACAATACACACAAGGCAGGGGACATACAGGATACAAAAGGAAGGAGGAGGGAAACCTGAACTAGCCCTGAACAGAAAGGTGACAAATAAAAAATTTGGACTATGCTGTGTTAAAAAATGAGCCTTGTGTCCATATAGTACAAGAAAAAGAGACAAGCTGGAAACTTTCAAGGCTGAACTGCCAACCAGGCCAAGCAGGCTGCCCTATAGGTCCTCAGACCCTGAAACCCCCTTGTTTTGAAATGTGTGTCTCAGTTTTATAAATATCAAATGAAATGATGAGAGAGAGCCTCTCTATCATCTCTCTCTTTTTTGTAATGATCTTAAACTAACACACATCAAACCTGGGGCTTTGTAGTTTTCCATCATAAGATCACTAGTTGGTGTAGGACATATAGAGTGAGGTAAAGAGGACTCAGGTGGGGCCACACATCATTTTTGCCCCCACTGCCCAGAGTGACTTTATCCAGCCATGATCTCCCTTGATCTTCTTTGCAGGATAAACTTACCAGGAACATCACAGCCTCAGGTATTTAGTTTTTTAGTCAGGGTTACAGTCACTGTGCATGGTAAAGCCTTTAATGTGCCTCTGCATGAGCTGCTATGGTTGCTGTAAATTCACACAGAGTAATGGAACAAAAGTATCCTCCACAATCGTTGTGTTACAGAAGCTCAGCATCATTTTATTGAACAAAGTCAAATCCATTGTTTTCTTTATACAAAGTTCCACACCACTTTTTTCTTTCCTTCATGTTTTAGTGCAAATCAATAGCGTAAGATGCAAAGCAAAAAAATCATTCAACCCCAATCAAAGCATAATATTCATTTCTTTTATTGAATTAAATGTAACCTTCAGACAGAAGTAACCCTGCCCAGCTGTCAACCTGCTTTTAAAGCAAACACATTCAGTGTTAGCTTGTTTAAGCTTCTTAGGGAAAAATCAGATCTTGCATATTGCACAGGTTTGCATTCATCCTCCACCTTCAGTAAATTGCTGCTTTTAAAGATACAGTAGTTTCCACTTTGAGCCGGACATTTTTCTGTAGATGAACCCACATTCATTATTTTATTGGCCAGTGTATAAGTGATGACTTTTTATGTTGTTGTTGTTTCTGTACTGTCAAGTTTTAATGTGACATTACAGCAATGAATAAAGAAATAAGCAGATAAATCAGGAAAGGAAAGAGAAAAAAAAGGGACATTTCCACACAGAGTAGAAAAATGTTTTTCTAATGAAGGGAAACATCAGTGAGCTGGAGGAGAGAGTCCACCAGGAGCCAGATGAGCACCGGCACCAACAGGGTGAGACTCCTTTCTTTTACTGTCTGGGAAAAAATATGGATCCTGTTAGATTTGTTATGAGCTTGTGCTGATTTGAAATAATCAGATTTTGAAGATTATCTTTAGTTTGATTTAGTGCTTTAATACCTAATGTTTTTAAATGAGAGTAATTGTCATTAACCTCAGTGATTCCACTGGTTACATATTATAAAATGTTCATGTAAGATTGAAGGGAAACCAACACTCACGAGCACATGTGGCATAAAACTATAAATAGTTTTATGATTAGTTTAAAAATACAAAATAATTATTAATCATCAACCCATCAAGTTCTACACTAATACAATCACACAGTTATGACCCTCAAGAAAAGACAAAGACGTTGTGTAGACAATGGACTTGTTTTGCTGGTGTACATTATTTTCCTTTTGATTTCAAATTTGTTTCTAGTTTGATTTTAATTCTGAACAAATGGTCACTACTGAAGCTGAACTGTGAGGGATTGATGGAAAAAATGTGATTTTTCCTTTATTACTATACATGAAAGAGTTTGTCCTGACGCTGAACGGTTGTGCTGAGCGTGCATTTGGTTGGGCCTCGGTCGGTGCTTTATGCTAAGTGATCAGTAAGTTTGATGAGTGGCTGCTGTTCAGAGACCAGTGGGAGTGGTTGTATGTTGATGAGAGCTGTGGATGGTGGAAGTGTGGAGTGGAGGTGTGTGCTGGAGTGTTACATATGTGATTTCCTTGGCTGTTGCTGTGAATGGGGGCTTTGTGGAGTGGGCTGTAGCAGCTCATTGTTTGGCCGAGGTGGTAAACCACACTCAGTCTCATCTGGTGATCAAGCGAGTCAGTGTTTGTCGTCCTGAGCAGCATCCACACTTGTTAAATATGTGGCGTTTGCTGCGTGTAACAGCACCTCTGCTCTGTTTCCTCAGAGCTTCGTGTTGAATCCACAGATGTTACAGCAGCAGTCTGAGAGGACTTTAAGTCAACTAGTTTGACCTGGACCTTGACTTTCTCGCTGTGTCCATCTCTGTAACAGGCTGCTGTATGCAGGAGGAGACAGGGGGAGCAGGAGACCAGCTCCAGAACCCTCAGCAAGAAGATGCCATGAGACTCCTGCTGTCCTGTTGGACCAGAGCCCCAGCACCCAGCCCTCCACCTCTGCTCCACAGACCATACCAGACAGTGTCCCGCAGGACGTCAGTGCTCTAAATGTATAGACAAGTGTTGGTTTTCACCTGCCTCCTGTCTTTGTGTTGGTCAGAAGCATTTTATCCTGGCTCAGTGGTCACCACACACATTTGTCCCACTTTGCTGCAGCAGTCTAAAGGGTGTAGCTGATCCAGTCTGACCTTCCTTCTCCTCCACTCTCTGTCTCTGTAAAATGATCCAGCCCAGAGTCCTCCCACAGCCTGTGGCCCACGTTCAGCAGGATGACGTCATGCACTTGTCCCTCTGGCCCGTCCCCCAGCCTGGTGCTCACCGTCCCTCTGCTTTTGATGCACTGGAGTTTCTCTCTTTTAGTATTTAAAAATAATGTTTTTTTTTCCAACTCCTTCTTTCAAACTTTCATTTTCTTCTACACTTTCCTAAAAAAAAAAAGTGTATATGTTTATTGCATGTTAGTACATAGATGTAGTAGTAAGTTATGACTTTTTACTCTTTTTACTGTTTAGATAAGTTTCTAGTCTGTTTAGTGTGTAAGATACATTTTAACTCTTAATTGTATTTAATAACGCTTAATTTTAATTTTAAAAGAATTTTTCTTTTTCTTCATTTTCCTTTAAATGAATGTTTAAAATTCTAATGTACATTTATTAACTGATGAATAAATTCAAACGTGCATTAGGTGTGTTATGTGAGAGCATGTCACACTGACTCCAGCCACTAGAGGTCAGGAGTGCACAGATTTAAAGTGCTCTGATTATGTCACTTTCTGAGTCTCACAGTCTGAATTAATGTGAGTGATTTACAACCCAAACCTTCACATCTCCTGAGCTCTGGAGCCTGAAACCAGTGGAACACACATTCATTTAGCTGTCAGATGAATAAACAATGCAAGTGGTAACTGTAAGTGGTAACAGTTGGTCTAATGACTGTAGTGATATTTCAGTATTTCAGCAGCTTAAGCAGCAGTTCTGTTTTTTCATCCATCACTGTGCTCACTTTTTCTCTGAAGTTTCCACAGACAGTTGAACCTGTTCAGCTCGTTGGAATCTTATCTTCACCTAAACAGGGAGACTCAACTATTCTGAGCATCTGAACCTCGTAGACGGTCGGTCAGATTATCTATCACACACTCAGAGGAAAGATCCAGTGAAGCTGTTTAATTCTCTCTTGTCTCTCTTCTCAGATACACCATCACACACCAGCCTGATTCAGCATCGCATGGATGTGGGGGATGCTCAGTATATTAACCACGTTCCTACTGGCTGCTGGTAGGAAAGAGTCAACAGATAGAAGAGCAGAGAGACGACATGTTAGAACATTTGATAGCTGAACCAGTGCTCTGCTGCGTCTGTCCATATCTGATGGTAGATAAGGCTGATGTGTCAGATAGGTAGATAGATAGATAGATAGATAGATAGATAGATAGATAGATAGACATCAGCTGGCTGCAGTGTCATGTACTAATAACCTCTTCATTCGTTTTTGTTTCCAGGTACAGAAAGGTCCCATTTTCTTCTTCTGTATCTTGAACAGGTGAGGAATCCCCTGAAGATGAGTTCATGCAGCTCCCACTCTGTCTGTGAGAAGCAGTGTTGGAGCTGGTCTGAGGAAGCACTCACTCAGCTCCAACACTGCTTCTCACAGACAGAGTGGGAGCTCTTCAAACACGAGGACCTGGCTGAACACACAGAAGCTGTACTGAACTACATCAGGTTCTCTGTGGAACATGTGACAACAAAAAGACTTCTCCAATCAGAAAGCCTGGATGAACACCCACATCTGGTCATTCCTCAGAGTCCCTGACTCCACCTTCAGGTCAGGTGATAGGGCATGGTACAGTGCCACTAGAGCTGACCTGAAGAGGGGGATTGATGTGGATTTTTCTGGCCAGGCTGTGGACCCCGCCAAGGGCCAGTTAAAGCTGAGTCCAAGTCTGGCTGAGTCCCCACACCTTACTCTTTTACTCTTCATTCTCTAAATTGTTTTCTTCCAAAAACTTCTAAGTATTCAAGTCTTCTGCTGAGAAAAAATTCACAAAGTCAATCAAATACAGGATTCATTTCTTTTTCAGTCTATTTACACGAAATTATCTAATCACTCAAAGGGCCTTACACTTAGGCCAGTTGCGTGTGGCAACTCTGGCATTGAGGCAGGGCTCCAATTCCTTAAAGATGGAGCATTATTTCTCACAGGACTAAGGTTAGAGGATTGAGATTTGGTCCTTGCTTTGTGGAGTTTTCTTTTTCTCATTTTTCTTTTTTTTTTGTGGGTTTTCTCCCACAGGGTTTCACACAATCAGCTAGAGGTCCAGTGTCAGTCCACTGTTGGTGGAGTCACAGACACAGACCAACAACAGGAGAACCTGGAGCTCCAGGAGTCATTAAGATCAGAGTGTAATAGTATCTGTGACAATAATATTAACCAGTAACTGTGTGGTGGAATCTTTTCAACTTCCAGTCTCTTCATCCTCTTTAATCACAGTCATCTCTGCTGGTCTTGAAGTAAGAATTTGCTCCACATTCTCAAAAAGAAAACATTATAAACACATTTACAACTACACTTAGATCTATGTTGTAAGCAAATACATTCATCTAATACCTATTACATACATATTACTTGCATTTTTTAGGAATTATTTCAAATAATGATTAAAATCTAGTTGTATACAAGTTGGAAAACAATTGAATTTTTTGCAAGGACACTGTCCATCAAAGGCTGGCATCCAGAATCACTTGTGTCTCTGCTTAAAGTGCTTGAGACTGACAGTGTATCTGTCAGACTTGGAGAGGAGGAGCCTTCACACCTTTGCTGCAGGACACTTAGATCTGAAGATCACACACACACAAGTATAAGGCAAATAAAATCTAAAGTCCAGCACATTAAAACTATATCACAGACCTGGCTGGATATTACCTGTCTCAAGACAAAACATTACCATTACCTATAACTCTGCTTACCACAAGTAGTGAGGGTCACATATTCTGTCAGGTCTGAACGATCAGCCAGGTTCATAGATGCTTCAGTAGATGGGAGGTCTGAAATGCAGACAACACATACAGCTTAATATGAACTGATTAAATACTGTACTTTGGACTTATCATCCACTTCTCACAATCACATATTTTTGTCTGTGTCAAGATACAAATCTCTCAAAATATAAGTGCAGCAAAATATGAATTTTTAAATGTCCTACCATCATCACTGTAGATGAAGAAACACAGATCTTTGAAACATCCTCATCCACCTCTGCTCCCTGTTGATCTGTGACTTTCAGTGTTGTAGTCTCTGGGATAAGAAACTTCTGCTGGACTATACCATAACAACTCCACGTTACAACATGTTTACATCTTTATTCATTTAATACTAAACATCTGACTGACCTGCACTGAGAAAATCTGAGAAGCAAGCCTCTTCGAGTTTAATGTCCTTCTTCTTCCCTCCATGTTGTACTTTGATCAACATGTTGGTTTGACATAAAGGAAGAAAATGTCATATGTCTGAGAATAACATGTTCAAGTTAAAGTTTATCCCAACTACACTGTTAAAATACACGTTTCTCACCGCTGTTCAAAACAACAAGACCACAGTTTATAAGTTCAACTGTTAGCATGCTAGCCAAAACTGACTTTTCAGCTGCGTCTGCGCCGTTGAGCCGGAAATTATTCTCTTAAAACACCGACATGCGGTTGCATTGTTGGATGGTTATTTCCAAAACAGTATTAATTACCTTCAAGATGCGCGTCGTCATTAATTTGTGAAGCTTATCAAACAGTTTGTCATTACCGTCATACAGACACATCACACGCCACAGACAGTATGGCCGACATTAACGTTTGAGTGAAAGCTAACAGCTCCACAATGGCAGCTAAGGACAGTTAGCTAACTAATGCTGCGGGAGCTACTTGCTCTAAATAATGGAGTAAAAGCAATGGGGTTACGTTCAACATCAAGTTCGCAGTCATTAGCGGTACTATGTAAGTAGATAAAGTGAGAACAATGACAAAATATCACACATTTAAAGTACTTTCTGATAAAAATCATGCTCTTACCAGCCTTGTGACGACGTTCCTTGTGCTGCTCATGCCGCGATAAAATGCGTCGTGAACTCCAGGGACAGAGTTAAAACCAGATCCTGAACACCAGGGAATAAACTCCAAAATTCAGCTCGGCCTGGGTGTACACCTTAACACAAACTGTAGTCAGAGTTATAAAATAAACTCCAGAAATGTAACTCTTTCACACTTTTTTGCCTGACTCCAGATTTTAGTACTTTGTGAATTTGCTGTGTGTTAGTACATGTAGTTGTGTACAGTTCAGCTGCTGCTGTCCTTGGTGCTGAATTCACCAACCCAGCTGAATGGTCCTGAGTGATTATTGTTGTAATTCATTTGGTATTTTTGAGAAGATTGAATATCATTAGTATGAGTTATGTTTTGGTTAATGTTAGGCTTTCAGTTATGATGGTTAAGGTTAGGTTAAGGGGCAAGGGAATGCATTATGGTAAGATGTCCTCACAACTATATTAAGAAAATAGAGAGAGAGAGAGTGTGTGTGTTTGTCCTTTGATGCCTTTGATGTATCAACATTCTACAGTCTGATGTCACAGGCTGCAGTAAGTGGACACACAGCCAGAGACAAGTTCAGAAGTCAAACAGGAGCAGAAACAGTTGGACTGGACAGGACTTGCTCATGATTTAGGAAGAAAGAAGCACTCAGATATTTCTGCACAAGTATTGACAAGGAAGGGAGGAGCTACTGCTGTTACAAGGACAAGAGGAAACTACAGGAAAGTCCAGATCACCTCCAAGGTTTTCAGTAAGTCAGTACATGTTAGTAGTTCATGTCAGTGTTTAGAAGTTAATGTTTTGAAATGTTTTGTCCAAATGATATGTTTGTGAAATTGGGACGATAAGTAATCATACCCATAAGCCCAGTGGTTTTATTGTGTGCTTATCATTAATGGACAATATTGAGTTTTTTGAATGCTGATCATGACTGTGAGATATTCTCATGGTTGCTCAACTTCTTAACTTTGTTTTGGTGTGATGCTCTGTAGTTTGTGTTAAAGGAAAGGATTTCTAGGAAGTCTGTACTGTCTGCAACAAGATCCTTTCTAAAGAAATTCTAATGGAAATAATGGAGCATAAAATCCACAGTCCCTGTCCTGTGGAAAAGTTGACTTCCAGAGTTGAAAAGAAGCAAACATGAGGCTTCAACAGTCTGAGTAGATCAAGTTTCTATCTTCCAGGTATTTTTAGTCCAAAATTCTCCTCTTTGTGTTTCTACACCTAATGTTTCCTTGCAAAGCTGTGGTGGAGAAATGGAAACACAGAGAGGAAATTCTGCACTGAAAGACAAACATTTGAAGATTCCCACTTGATTTTCTTGGTGTTGAATTTTGGACTTGATCTTGTTTAACAATGCTGATGGATTTTGGAATTACTATTTGCACAGAAATAGGACTGTGGATTTTCTGGCCTATCATTTCCACAGAAATTGTTTAAAGAAGGGATCTCCTGGCAGCCAGTATGGACAGCAGGGAGAATTAGATCACTAGTGCTTTGAATGTGGAAATGGGAATGTGAGTATATCTTTAAAAATGGAAGCTACGATTATTACAGGAAAAAAATGTTGCTGACTTTTACTTTTGAAGATTCATGAGCTTGTCCTTTCACATTAGAAGCATCAAACAAAATACAAAAACAGTAAAAACTGGCTATATATAAATTTAGATGATGATGGAGGGGTGATGAGTAGGATACTGTGGGAAAGAGAAAATAAATATTGCACAGTCCTGCCATGGACAGATGAAAAATTAGGTACAACTAAACAGTTGTACTCCGGTCAGTCTGTGCAACCCGCTCCCCAGCAGACCACAGCATAATGGACAGCGGAGGCTACCACAGAATCATAGAATGTCTTTAGAAGAGGCCTGCACACTCAGTGTCCACAGAAGGTGGAGGCGACTTTGGCCCCCTACAAGTACCAGAAGTCACATTCAGACAGTCCTGAGTTCTAAGAAAAAGAAACCTCTGATATTTATAATGATACAACTTCAAGACATACAACGTTTGGCTTGAAGGAAAATCTTCACACTATTTGCGACATGATGGATGTTGCTCACATGTTAGAATATCTCAGCAGCTTTTAGATTATGAAAACCACTTATTCTTAAGTGAAAATCATTAATCAGAGGTAGCAAGAACCAGTAAGTACATAAAATGTATCCATCCATTTATTATCTGTGTTTGCTTGTTACAGTCGAGACTAACAGAAGTCAGGAGCCTGATAAAGTTACCAAACTCAAAATAATGTCATTTATACAAATAAGAACCAGTTTTACAACACCATCATACTTTAAGTCATGGCATGTCTATAACACTTCATTGCGTAGAACATGTACATATGTATGTGTGTATAGATGTATGTATGGGTTTGTATGTGTGTACTAATATATAGTTTATCTGGGAGCCTGATAATTATCCGAAGTGACAGGTTGATCGCCTGAAGTTCTTGTGGCCTCTTTGTTTCCAGTGACAAATGAACTGCTGTAAGATGATGAATGTATGTAAATGTAAATATAAACTCAAAGAGACTTGGAGTCCTATATTTTTCTTTTGATAATTCTGGCCAGAATTATCAAAAATCTGACTCCCTGTTATTAATCTTTTGTGCGCTTACTTGTAATTCAGTTCAATTCAATTTTATTTTATTTATATAGCTCCTTCCACAATCAAAATTGTGTCATAGTCTGTAAATTTATGTCAAGTTATGTTTTTGTCTGGTGTCTATATTGTCTTGTGGGTTCCTGTTTTATTTTGAAATCATTGCCCTAGTGTATCTTGTCTTCTTCTACTTCCTGTCTTTGTCTTGTTTCCCGCCTTTGTAATTGTTGCCCCTGCCCTAATTGTTTCCACCTTTTTCCCCTTACCTGTTTATATATATAGTGTATACCTGTGTAGTCTGCATTTCCCCTTGTCCTGTGCCAGTTCGTCTTGTAGTATTGTCAGTGAACCAGCATTTGTCCATGTTTACCTTGCCCTCGCCAAGTCAGGTCGTGTATTTTTGTTGTTACTTTATCTTAGTCTTAACTACTGTTCTCGTTGTTAGATTTTCTTTGTTACTTTGTTTAGCACTTTTGCCTTTGTCCTCGAATGAGTGATTTTTCGTTTCCTGTTCTTACATTGACCCATTGCCTCTTAGAGTGATTTTCAGTTGTTACTTTGTGAATAAAAACTGTTTTCTTTGTACTTTGTCGTTGAGTCGTGCATTTGGGTTCAAGTCCCAGCTCAGCCATAACAAATTGTCTCAAAGTGCTTTACAGAGACCCAGAGCCTGACACCAGAGCAAGCACTTAAGGTGACAGTGACACATAGGGGACCCTCTTGCTGATGGCTGGGCTGGGTGAAAGGAGGAAAAGGAGGAACAAATGGTCAAACAAAAAGGTTTTCAGCCTAATTTTATAATTAGAGGTTGTGTCTGCTTCCTCAACCCAAACTGGCAGCTGGGTCCACAGGAGAGGGGCCTGATAGCTAAAGGCTCGGCCTCCCATTCTACTTTTAGAGATTTTGGGAACCATAAGCAAACCTGCATTCTGGGAACGAAGCAATCTGTTGGGATAATATGGTACTATCAGCTCTTTGAGATATGAAGGAGCCTGGCCATTGAGGGCCTTATATGTAAGGAGAAGGATTTTAAAATCAATTCTGGATTTTACAAGAAGCCAATGAAGAGAAGTTAGTACAGGAGTAATATGATCTCTCTTGCTAATTCCAGTCAGTACTCTTGCTGCAGCATTTTGGATCAGCTGGAGGCTTTTTAGAGAGTTAACTGGACATCCTGATAATAGGGAATTACAGTAGTCCAGCCTAGAAGTAACAAAAGCATGGACTAATTTTTCAGCATCACTCTGCAACAGAAAGTTCCTAATCTAATTTAAATAATGTAAGTTTATATTACCTGCATGTCTGTACATACACTTAGATACATAGTGCATCTGTATAGTATGATCATAATACTTATTAAACTGTACATACTTATCTGTATATCATGTTTATTGTATATATCAGCTGTGAATACTGTATATCTTGCACTTGTTTTTTTTTTTTGCCATATCCTGCACTTGCTGCTTTTGCACTTCTGATTAGATGCTAAACTGCATTTCGTTACCCTGTCCCTGTACATGTGTAATGACAATAAAGTTGAATCTAATCTAATCTAATCTTCCTGATATTGCGCAGGTGAAAGAAGGCGGTCCTAGAGACTTGTTTTATATATGAGTTAAAGGACAAATCCTGATCAAAAATAACTCCAAGGTTCCTCACAGTCGTACTGGAGGCTAAATTAATGCCATCCAGAGTAACTATATGATTAGATAAACTGTTTCTGAGGTGTTTAGAACCTGAGTTCAGAAGAAGAAAGTTACAGGTCATCCAGGCCTTTATGTATTTAAGACATGCCTGAAGTAAGTGCCAATCAAAGGCAAAACATCTTTAAGAAGTCTGGTTGGGATAGGATCCAAAAGACATGTTGATGGTTTACATTTAGAAACTATTGAAGTCAACTCAGCGAGGTCTATGGGAGAGAAACAGTCTAACGACAAATCAGGACTGGCAGACAAGATGCTGTTCTAGACATACCTACATCATTAACAGTTGTAGGCAGGATAAGATGGATTCTGTCTCCAATGTCTACTATTTTGTTGCTAACGAAGCTCATAAGGTCATTGCTAGTAAGAGCTAGAGGGATGCATGGTTCAACAGAGCTATGGCTCTTTGTCAGCCTGGCTACAGTGCTGAAAAGAAACCTAGGGTTGTTCTTGTTTTCCTCTATTAATGATGAATAATAGGCAGTTCTTGCCTTATGAAGGGCTTTTTTATACGTTATGTTAACCATTTCTGCTCAGCTCCCCGACCGTGGTCCGAGAGCACAGAGAAACTGTGAAAAGCTCCAGGGACGAGCGGTATCTGCTTGTGGTTAACACCCCCCCTCCTTGCCACTCACACAATAGCAGAACTCCAAAAACGAGCCGGGAGTCTTGTTCACCTGGAAGGGCTTCAGCTTTATTGTTACTCTTATGTTCACTGTATTAGAATCCTGTTGCTCACGTACAACTAGCTCAACTTCAACTCTCCAGCGTACATCTTCCTCACGCACACACACACAACATATACACTGCCCAGCTTCTTAAAAAGGACATGCCACTCTTATAACAGTTATGAAGCTGTCTTTCCAGGCTAGGCGGAATTCCTCTAAATTAATGGATAACCATTTCCTTTCCAGCTTTCGTGATATCTGCTTTAAAGTACGTATTTGTGAATTGTACCATGGAGCTAGCTTCCTCTGATTAATGACCTTCTTTTTCAAAGGGGCAACAGAGTCAAGGGTTGTAAGTAATGAAGCAGCAGTACTATCAACTAGATAGTCTATATCTGCTGGAGTAAAGTTTAGGCCATTGCCCTCTGTAAAACTGGCACATGGCAACGGAGATAATAAAGATGGAATAGCTTCCTTATATTTGGTAATAGCATTATCAGACAAATATCTACAGTAGTTCATTTTTTTTCCCAGATGCTGTGCAGTTCATTATTGTAAATTCAAATGTTATTAAAGAATGATCAGATAAAACAGGGTTAAGAGGGAATACTGTCAAATATTCAGCTTCTATGCCATAGGTCAGTACAAGATGAAGGGTGTGATTAAAACAGTGAGTTGGTTTGTTAACATTTTGTAAAAAGCCAATTGAGTCTAATACTGAATAGAAAACAGTCTTAAGGCTGTCATTGTGGGTATCGACATGAATATTAAAGTCGCCCACTATAATTGCTCTATCCGTACTGAGCACTAAATCAGATAAAAATTCAGTGAATTCAGACAAAAACTCTGAGTAAGCAGCAGGTGGACGATACACCACAGCAAATAGTAATGGTTTTTCTGTCTTCCAATTTGGATGTGAGAGGCTGAGGATAAGGCTTTCAAATGTACTATATTTCGGCTTAGGTCTAGGATTAATTAATAAACTTGAGTGGTAGATTGCTGCCACTCCTCCTCCTCGGCCTGTGCCTCGATGAATGTGATAATTAATATGACTAGCAGGGGTTGACTCATTTAGACTGACATACTCTTCCTCCTGCAGCCAGGTCTCAGTAAGACAGAATAAATAAATCTGCTGATCTATTATCAAATCATTTACTAACAGAGATTTAGACAAGAGAGATCTAATGTTTAATAGCCCACATCTGATTGTGGTATTTTTAGGTTCAGATACTTTTAGCCTATAGTATTAATTTTTTTGAGGTTTTTATGAATAACACCTCTTGCCTTTTTTGGTTTATACACTTTTTGTTAACGGGGAGCAGACACAGTCTCTATAGGATAAAGGGAATTGTTGGAATGGTAGGAATGGTAAGAATCATGGGAGGGTGACAGCTCTAGAGAAACTGCAGAGAAGCGTGTAGGACTGCAACTCTGCCTCCTGGTCTCAACTCTGGGTTGTCATGACTTTGGTTGTCTAATAAAATCTGTCATATTTCTAGATATGAGAGCTGCACCATCCAAAGTGGGATGGATGCCGTCTCTCCTAATCAGGCCAGGTTCTCCCAAAAAAGTTTTCCAGTTGTCTATGAAGGCCACGTCGTTTGCTGGACACCACCTAGACAGCCAGCAATGGAATGATGACATGCGGCTAAACATGTCATCACTGGTCAAATCAGGCAGGGGTCCAGAGAAAACACACTGATTCCACATTAATTCCACCTCTGATTGGCACAATTGGGTGTCATTACAGCCAACGTGAATAACAATCTTACCAAGTCTACGTTTATCCTTAGCCAGCAGTTTTAAATATGATTCAACGTCGCCCGCTCTGGCCCCAGGAATGCATTTAACTATGGTCGCTGGAGTCTCTAACGTCACATTTTGCAAAATGGAGCTGCCAATAACCAGAGTTTTTTCCTCAGCGGGTGTGTCGCTGATTGGGGAAAATCTGTTTGAAATGTGAAGCGGTTGATGATGAACCACGGGCCGTTGTTTCAGGCTGTGTTTCCTTCAGACTGCAGGGGGACGGCTAACAGGAGCTAAAGTAGGACAGCTAGCAGATGCTACTCTGGGCTGGTCCGCACCAGTTACAGGGGACTGACTAGCTAGCACAGCTACGGGGCGATTATCTATGGTGCGGAGCCGAGCCTCTACTTCCCTAAGTCTCGCCTCCAATGCTACAAAAATGCTACATTTATTACACATACCATTATCGCTAAAGGAGGCAGAGGAGTAACTAAACATCTCACACACCGTGCAAGAGAGAGGAAAGACAGCAGGAGAGACAGCAGGAGAAAGAGAAGCCATTGCTAACAGATAAGCTAGCGGATCAGAGATAGAGCGATGTGCACAACAGATGTTTAACTAAAGCGATATATGTGTGCCAGAATTCAGAGATTGAGAACAGACCACGGCAAAGTTAATGTTGATTGATAAGCTAGGATAACTCCAAACACTCGTAACACCACAGAGGCAGCAGACAGGAAGTGACACAATACGTTACCACCACATCAGTGATGATTCAGATGACTCATGTGGACTTGTAAAACTCTGAACAGCACTGTTAACATGAAATAAGTGATGATTGGAATAAAAATACTCATCAAAGTCAAAGACAGATGTTGACTTTCAGATGTGTGTACGGGGTGTATGTGTTTGCTTTAGGCTGTGATCAGGTGATCCTCAGGTGAAATCAGCTGTTTATTGCAGCCCTTGACTTTGGGTTTTTACTGTGGTTTGTTGAGGGTTCGGTGAAGAACTGATCAATTCTACTCTGCAGTGTGTGTTATCTGAGAAAAACAAAGGGCCGAGAAGGAATGCATATACGCATAATAACTAGTCTCATTGCATGCTCCTTGAGTGATTCTTTGTTTTGATTTTTTGTTCTGTCCTTGTGTCTGCCCCACCCTGATGTGTTTCACTTGTTACACAATTCCCTTGTGTATTTAAGTCTCTGTGTTTCCTCATGCTTCTACTTCCTGTTCCTGTTCATGTTTTACTGGAAACAGGAATTGTCATGTTTTATGCTTTGATATACTCCTCCTAGCATGTTGACCAGATCAATTTAACACTAGACAGAAAAGCACCTTGATTATTCTACATTGGGAAGCTTGTCTGAAGTCACAAGGACAGGGGGCCCCAGCCCCATTATGGTCTATTGGCACACATATCTGCCTTCATTCAGGATACAAATATGAAACTGGTGGACACAATAAGTGATAGAGCACCAATGGGTGGCACAAAAGGTGTCAAGGAATCAGTCTGATAAGTAGGACTTAAACCAGCTTAGTGAGGTTCCTTTGATGCCAGTTAAAAGTTCCAGTCTCTGTAATAGGATGTGATGGTCATTGGTGTCAAATGCAAGTACAGAGATAAGTTCTTTGTCTGATGTACTTCAGTTGAATTCAGTTTTATTTATATAGCTCCTTCCACAATTGTCTCAAATTGTCTCAAAGCGCTTTATAGAGCCCCAGAGCCTGACTTGAAAGGTCATGTGTGAACTCGTCCTGAACTTGTCCTGACAGGAACAAGGAAAAGAGTGTCATTGTGGTGTGCTCAGAGTTGTAGTTACTGACAGTGACCACTGGAGGGCAGTGATCATGGTAGTTTCTCTGTGAACAGTCCAGTTCCATCCACATTAAGGTGAAGCCTGAACGTTTGTGTTGAAGACATCATTGTTGAAATGGAGAATTTAGTTCCATTGGAGCTCAGCTGATTCAACTGATCAATAATCAATAATAATGAAAACATCAAACAGCAGCAGAGTGTTTGTGTGTTCACACTGGGAGTCATGAGGAGGTTTCATGTCTTAATAACACTTCAGCATGTGAACTTCATACTGACTGAGACTCAGTCCAACCAGTCACACTGCATATTTGGATAATGAAGAGACGACACACACGCACACACACACACCTCTCTGGGCAAAGCCTTGGAGTTTACTTTCACTTTGACCAAACTTTGTGGCGCAGATGATTTTCTCCATCTGAAGGTAAATGTCAGGAAATTTAATATTTTAGTCTTCAACACGCCCTGTTGTTACCTGGAATTTCTGATGTTTGACTTATTTGGGTGTGAACGTGTTTTTTTTCAGATTTTTCTTTTTTTGTGCGTCAGTTAAAGTTCACACACACTCACACAAGAAGCTGAGGAAAAAGAAGCTTGAACTGAAGAACTAAGAGCCTTTCCTACACTGACAGGAGAGAGCTGCAGAGGGATGAAGTTCATGGGAAAAAAATCAGTAAGTTGATTGGTTTTATTTGTCTTCATTAAAGGGCCATGGTTTTCTATAGTTTGTGGAAAATGTTGACAGTGACGTCACTAGTTCTTCTGGTTATTTTAGCTGGAGAAACTGGTTTATTACCAGTGTTTTACAGTTGAATGGAGATTGTTTAAATCAGGAGGAGGTTTGAAACAGTTGTCGTCTCAAACTGAAATATCAGCTTGGAAACTTTAGACATGTTTATTTATTTATTTAAGCTTTATTTAACCAGGTAAGTCGATTGCAAACCAGTTCTCATTTCCAATGACGACCTGGCCAAGAGGCAGAAGCATGAGGCATGTTATACAATAATTCAGTAAACATGATAAACAATAAACAATAATCGCAAAGTTTAGTTTATTAATTTTCCTCGATCAGCAGTTGCAATGACCCACAATAATAATACAAAAAACGAAATAAAATAAAATATTTTACAAAATAAATATGCAAAATAAAGTAATTCATGAGCAGTGAGTAATAAACCTTCCTCACCAACAGGAAGAACAAAAAGAAAGGAAAATGACACAAACAAAACAAGGAAAACAAGGAAAGTGCGACCGAGAATGAGCAGTGGGAAGCACAATGCTTATTCAAACTGCCCCTTTGTACCATTACCTCTGTGGAGCACATCTACAGTCTACAACACCATGAACTCAACACCAACAATTATACAGTACGATATCCCATGTTATATAACCCCTGTGCACATACATACCACATAATGAACTCTCATGTAAACATTTAAAAACATGAAGTCCACTCTCACAAATATATAGTACAGTACATAACACAAGGAGATCCCACGAGCAAATTAGAAGCAGGTGCACTTATCAGAAATAACAGATTGTAATGAGTTATTAAAGGTAGATAAAGGGATGAAGGTACAGAGCTTTAGTGTTTTTTTTGTAACTCATTCCAGTTGCTAGAGGCAAAAAAATGGAATAAGGCAGCGGTCCCCAACCTTTTTTGCACAACGGACCGGTTTAATGTCAGATAATATTATCACGGACCGGCCTTTAAGATGTGGCGGATAAATACAGCAAAATAAAATGATACGACCGGCATAAAAACTGGTATTTTCTAAATATAATAATAAACAAATGCTTGGTCTCCAAGTGGCAAAGCAGTTTTGAAGGCTTCATTGGCTCATTAGACACCCAGTCGCCGCATATTATGCAGAGCGGGCTTGGTGCGTGAGAAAAACCTGTCGCAATAAATCCATAATTCAAGTAGGACTCCTGGAATTGTCTGTTAAATGCAGCTTTCTTTTTCTTTGAAGTCTCTTCTTCTGTCTCTTTTAGCCTGCGCAAAGAAACTTTCCAAAAACATTTGATGATGATGATCATGTTGACTGGGGGATACTGGGTCACATGGTTATGGGCGTGTATATTAGTTGATATCACCTGTTGGTCTTTTTTTTGTTTGAGAGAGAGAGAGAGAGAGAGAGAGAGAGAGAGAGCGAGAGAGAGAGCGGGTGGGACGCCATATTTTTTGTTGACCTCTAATTTCCTTTGATCACTGAGATTACTTTGGTTATATTTTAGAGCATGTTATCATGAGTTGAATATCTTTTGTTTGTTAATAAACTGTTAAATTTAGGTTCAAAGTCTCAGTGGATTTTTTGTAGCGCGTCAGACAATAGGGTCCATCTCCTGTCTCTCAGCGACTCTTAGGACTGTGAAGTCACTAGAGACATGGACTCATGGGCCGTGGACTGACAGTGGAAGTACAGCAGCTGATGACAGCTTCCTCTGCCTCACACTGCTGTCTGACTGCATTCAGCTGACACTGATATGAAAGAGGAAAGAAGAGCCAATCAGTGGAGGAGCAGCTGATATTTCTACAGGACAAATAATGGAGAGGATGATTTCAGTTGATGTGCAGATGAATGATTTGTGTTTTCTCTCCACATGAAGGTAGAAAGTGTGTGTGAGCTGATGTGGATGTGAATTCAGCATCATGAATCAGTGTGAGGACAGAGAGGAGGGAGCCCCTCCCCCTAAAAGCAGTCTGTGTGGGGACCATGAGATCCAGACCAAAGCTCAGAGGTGAGATGAGGATCTCTAACTGTCCATGACTCTTCTCCATGTCAGAGCTCAGCACTCACATCACTGCACCATCATTATTCACACTCAAAGCTCTGTGTGTGTTGTGTTGAAGGCCAGAGCAGCAGCACACACCAGACTCTGCTGGACCTGGACCTGAACATGGACCTGAGCCCAGCTGTGTGTCCATGAAGAGTGACTGGTCAATGGTTGACCCCATTAATTTCAAAGGACAGCCTCCCTCTGCTACAAAGAAGTGAGCTGCAACTGAGTTTAAAAATGTATCAGACAGCTGCCCTGTATAACTGGTCTTCTATGAAAGATGAAGTGATTGTGTTTTGTCTCCAGGCTTCATGAATGACAGAGTATATGAACATGATCAGGCTGAAACACAGGCTTTAGTGGCAAAGTTGATGTTTCTCTTTTCAAGAAAAGCACTTCTTATGTTCTTATATGTGTCATTCAGATCAGAACTAAAACTCCCTGTAACTCAGCACCTATCCAGTTCCAGTGTTTGTGTTAGTGTCCTGTAGCAGAGGTGAGACTTCTGTCAAACCCAGTGTGAGTCCTTAAAACTCATCATTTAAAAGGTGGACTTGTTGTGATGACTCTAGGTCATGAGGTACAGAAGTGATTGCTTGTTTGAGCTAATTCTTCATGATTCCTCCACAGAGTGGACCAGGAGAGCTCAGAGGTTCCCAGTGCTCAGTCTGCCCAGCAGCATCAAACACACCTGGACTCCATGTTTATGGTCTGTACATGGACAACAACTACTTTGACATCTGTTGTGTTGACAATAATCTCCATGCTGCACTTTTTAGAGCAGTGGATTGTCAGTGTGTCCAACATGGATCTGATGTTTGGCTCCATGGTTTTACTTTGATTGTGTGATTCATATAGTTTTCTGTTCCAGCTGCTGGAGGAGAACATTGTCACTTTTGTGAAGAAGGAGCTGAAGAAGATCCAGAAGGTTGTGAGTCCAGATTACCCAGAATGCTCAGAGAGCCAGAGGGAGGATGAGGACGTGTTGGATGGTGAGGATGAAGAGCAGAGGAGGAGCAGCAGAGAGGCTTTTGTGAAGATCACAGTGAACTTCCTGAGGAGAATGAAGCAGGAGGAGCTGGCTGACTGTCTGCACAGCAGTAAGAGGATTTCTCTAAAGATTCAACATGATGGACAAATGGGACATTTACTAACGTCTCAAGACATGGAGGGAAATATGTTCATGTGTGTTCTTTAGGGGGATGAATATGTCATGTTTTCTTTATGAATCAGTCATTGATGTTGTTTCTTGTTTGTTCATTCAGGACATGTTGTTCCAGTTTGTCAACGTAAACTTAAATCTGCTCTGAAGAAGAAGTTCCAGTGTGTGTTTGAGGGGATCTCTAAAGCAGGAAACCCAACCCTTCTGAATCAGATCTACACAGAGCTCTACATCACAGAGGGAGGGACTGGAGAGGTCAATGATGAACATGAGGTCAGACAGATTGAAACAGCATCCAGGAGACCAGCCAGACCAGAAACAAGCATCAGACAAGAAGACATCTTTAAAGCCTCACCTGGAAGAGATGGACCAATCAGAACAGTGATGACAAAGGGAGTGGCCGGCATTGGGAAAACAGTCTTAACACAGAAGTTGACTCTGGACTGGGCTGAAGACAAAGCCAACCAGGACACACACTTCACATTTCCATTCACGTTCAGAGAGCTGAATGTGCTAAAAGAGAAAAAGTTCAGCTTGGTGGAACTTGTTCATCACTTCTTTACTGAAACCAAAGAAGCAGGACTCTGCAGGTTTGAAGAGGTCCAGGTTCTGTTCATCTTTGACGGTCTGGATGAGTGTCGACTTCCTCTGGACTTCCACAACACTGAGATCCTGACTGATGTTACAGAGTCCACCTCAGTGGATGTGCTGCTGACAAACCTCATCAGGGGGAAAATGCTTCCCTCTGCTCGCCTCTGGATAACCACACGACCTGCAGCAGCCAATCAGATCCCTCCTGAGTGTGTTGACATGGTGACAGAGGTCAGAGGGTTCACTGACCCACAGAAGGAGGAGTACTTCAGGAAGAAGTTCAGAGAGGAGGAGCAGGTCAGAAGGATCATCTCCCACATCAAGACTTCACGAAGCCTCCACATCATGTGCCACATCCCGGTCTTCTGCTGGATCACTGCTACAGTTCTGGAGGATGTGTTGAAAACCAAAGAGGGAGGAGGGCTGCCCAAGACCCTGACTGAGATGTACATCCACTTCCTGGTGGTTCAGTCCAAACTGAAGAATGTTAAGTATGATGGAGGAGCTGAGACAGATCCACACTGGAGTCCAGAGACCAGGAAGATGATTAAGTCTCTGGGAAAACTGGCTTTTGAGCAGCTGCAGAAAGGAAACCTGATCTTCTATGAATCAGACCTGACAGAGTGTGGCATCGATATCAGAGCAGCCTCAGTGTACTCAGGAGTGTTCACACAGGTCTTTAAAGAGGAGAGAGGACTGTACCAGGACAAGGTGTTCTGCTTCGTCCATCTGAGTCTTCAGGAGTTTCTGGCTGCTCTTCATGTCCATCTGACCTTCATCAACTCTGGAGTAAATCTGCTGTCACAAGAACAATCAACTTCCCTGTGGTCTAACCTGTTTGGAGACAAACCTGATCCTGAAAGATTCTACCAGAGGGCTGTGGACGAAGCCTTACAGAGTCCAAATGGACACCTGGACTTGTTCCTCCGCTTCCTCCTGGGTCTTTCACTTCTGTCCAATCAGACTCTCCTACAAGGTCTGCTGACACAGACAGGAAGTGGCTCACAGACCAATGAGCAAACAGTCCAGTACATCAAGAAGAAGATTGAAGAGACTCCCTCTGCAGAGCAAAGCATCAACCTGTTCCACTGTCTGAATGAACTGAATGATCATTCTCTAATGGAGCAGATGAACTGTCTCCTGCTCAATGGTCAGCTCTGGTCTTCATCTTACTGTCATCAGAAAAAGATCTGGACGTGTTTGACCTGAAGAAATACTCTGCTTCAGAGGAGGCTCTTCTGAAGCTGCTGCCAGTTGTCAAAGCCTCTAACAAAGCTCTGTAAGTGTATAGATAGTTGGATTTATTCATCATTATATAAAGACTGTTATTTTATTCAGCAGGAGGGAAAATAAATTCCCCTCTTCTTTAATTCCTGATCATCATCTCTGAGCTCTGAGCTTCATCACATTGAATCTGAATTAAAATAATGGATCCTACATTAAAGAGCCATGTCTCAGCTTTAATTTGAGCAGGTTGACATCAGTATAGAAAGAACTGTGTGGGAGATTCAGCCCTTTTAGTGGTTCAAAAGTAACTGGACAAATACACATGAAGTGAAACAAACTCATCAGATTTTTGCAATCAGAATCAGAATCAGAAAACTTTTATTGCCAGGTATGTTACACATACAAGGAATTTGACGTTTTGTCATTGGTGCAAAAAACAGATGAATTGGACTGTTCATTACTGATTGTGTCATATTTAACTGTCATGTCTCCAACTTGTTGAGAATAAAACAGAAAGGATTTGAATGACTGTAGTACTGACTGTAGTATCCATTATTATATTATAAAGTGAATGTGCTGAGAGCCCAAATAACATAACATGTCTAACTGTCCAAATACTTACGGCCTTGACTGTACATGTCTGTTCATTACTCATTGTGTCATATTTAACTGTCATGTCTCCAAGTTGTTGAGAATAAAACAGAAAGGATTTGAATCAGAGCCAATGAAAGATGATCATCAATGTAGAAACTCCTCATTGGTTAGCAGGTGGATAAAGAGCTGATATTTCTGCTTCACTCAACAAATCTGTGTTTGATGTTTGGCCCAGTTTTCAAATGCAGGTCTGTTAGTTTGCTGTGAGCTGCAGAGCAAACTGAGAGTTTTGTTCCTTTGATTGTCCTTTCAACGCAAATGTTATTTGACTTTTTCTTCATTGTTTCCTCTTCAGACTGAGCAGCTGTAACCTCTCAGAGAGAAGCTGTGAAGCTCTGTCCTCAGTTCTCAGCTCCCAGTCCTCTAGTCTGAGACACCTGGACCTGAGTAACAACAAGCTGCAGGATTCAGGGGTGAAGCTTCTGTCTTCTGGACTGAAGAGTCCACACTGTAGACTGGAGACTCTGAGGTCAGATCATGTTCCAGTTTGTTTGAAATGGCTGCAGATATTTCTTGAGCCCATCAATGCTGACTTTAGAGAGGCCCATATCAAATTTTCACAGTTTATACAATCTTTTACTTTTTCTGTCTATTGTGTTTTTATTTAGCTTCATATTTTTTCAAGCTCACATATATGAACTCTGGCTGAGATACACAAACTCATTTATGCTTTTGTCACCGATTGGAGTGACCGTGATAGTGTATAACACAGCCACAACAAAACCAAGAGAATTAAATTAGTTTAAAAAAAACACAAAACACACACAGACATGGACCTTTGACTCTAAGTCAAAAATTGCCAGGGGTATGAATAATTTTAGGCTTGACTTTATATATATATATATATATGTGTGTGTGTGTGTGTGTGTGTATGTATGTATGTATTTATGTATGTATATCTTTATTACAAAAGTAAACTAAAAAATAAATAAATAAATAACAATCTACTTAGGTTGGTCAAGTTAAAAGTCCAACAGGCTGTCTACTCGCCCAGAAGGAGTGCAGGTGATCCCTGGACAGCAAGGCTGTGTGTGGCTGTTGGTTGATAGCTTAAAAGAAAAAAATAAGACATCCGTCAGGTTGGTCAGCTACCTATTAGTCTTTGTTTGTGTATATGTGTCCCAGAAAACAAATTAATAAATCTTGTGTGGGGCAATTACAAACAAATATATATATATATATATATATATATATATATATATATATATATATATATATATATATATATATATATATATATATATATATATATATTTATAGTTAGATAAAGAAACACAACAAACTCAAGAGTCCAACACAATGCAACTCAAAAAAAAATGAGCAACTAATCTGTTGAAAGTAAATCCACTACAAATCCCAATCCACAAAGATTACTGAACTTGCTTGAGAATAAGGACTGAATGGGGGATGCCCAAATTTGTCCAAAGATATCAGAAGAACAAAGAAACAAAAGGAAAAAAATACATTTCCACAGCAAACAACAGCATAAATGATGTCTTGTTCTATGTGTTCAAATCAATTTGAGAGGGACTGAAGTCAGCGCAGGAGTCCTCTGTTATATTGAGGCATGACACTGAGTTAAGTACTGATGGAATCACTTCCTTAAATTTAGCCACAGCACCATCAGATCAACATCTAGGAAAGACATTTTTGTCTAATGGTGTGTAGTTCAATAATACAGATTCAAATGCCACTTCCCACAGAGGATTCTGTGGGAAGATTGTTACATGTTCAATCTCAATGCCATATGACAGAACAAGTTTGAGGGTGTGGTTAAGACAATGAGTTTGTTTATTTACACTTTGAGAGAAGTCACCTGAGTCTAATAATGAGATAAACACAGAGCTAAGGCTATCATTGTTAGCATCCACATGAATATTGAAATCACCAACAATAATGGCTTCACCTGTACTGAGAACTAAACTTGATAAAAACTCAGACAGGAACTGTATGTATGGCCTTGGAGGGTGGTACACTATAACAAACTGAACTGGCTGTAATGTTTACCAGGTTGGATGAGAAAACCTAAGAACAAGGCTTTCAAATGAGTTATAATTGAGTTTAGGTTTAGGGTTGATTAAGAGACTAGAGTTGAAAATGGCTGCCACTCCAACTCCTCAGCCAGAGCCTCGAGGAATGTGAGTATTAAAGTGACTGGGAGGAGTGGATTCATTTAGATTGACATAATCATCTTGACATAGCCAGGTTTCAGTGAGACAGAATAAATCAAACTGATAATCTGAAATTAAATCATTTACTAAAACAGATCTGGATGACAGAGATCTAATGGTCAATAGTCCACATTTAACTCTGCAGTTGTTGTTTACTTTAGCAGAGGTGGTCTTAATTTTTATTAGGTATTTATGACTAACTCCTCTTCTGTTTACTTTTGATTTAAAACATTAAAGGTGGTTGGGGGGCAGACATAGTCTCTATAGGGTTTTGGGTGGGTGACTGTTCTAATGGGAGCACAGAGAAGTGTGTGAGACTGCAACTCTGCCTCCTGATCTCAACTCGAGGTTGTCTTGGTTTTGGACTACTAATAAACTCAGCCAGATTTGTAGATATGAGAGCTGCTTTGTCCAAAGTGGGATGGATGCCACCTCTCCTAATCAGACCAGGTCTCAGTACCAGGTCTCCCAGAAAGTCTGACAACTATGTACAAAGCCCACATCGGTTGCTGGACACCACCTCAGCAGCCAGCTGTTGAATGATGACATGCCGTTAAACATGTCATTGCTGGTCAGATTCGGCAGGGGCCCAGAGAAAACTATGGAGTCTGACCTCATCTTTGCATATGTACACACCAACTCCACATTAATTTTAGTGACCTCCAACTGGTGTGATTGGGTGTCATTACCATCGACATGAATAACAGTTTTTCTATATTTACGATTATCCTTAGCCAGCAGGTTTAAATAGGATTCAGCGTTGCCAGCTCAGTCCCCAGGAATGTATTTCACTATGGTCGCTGGTGTGGCTAATTTCATGTTTCTCAAAATAGAGCTGCCAATAACCAGAGTTGGTTTCTCAGCGGGTGTGTCGCTGAGGGGGAAAACCTGTTTGAAACGCGAACAGGTTGGTGGTGAACCGTGGGCTTCTGCTTAAGGCTAAGCTTCCTACCTAGGACAGTCACCCAGCCGCTCTGGCCTATCCTCCCTCCCCCAACAGCTCCATAGCAGCCGGGGCAGGGAGAATAAGGGCTACAGTGGGAGCACTACTAGGGGCTGGCTAACTACCGCAGCTAACAACTGGCTTTCTGTGGTGCAGAGCTGTGCTTCCAATTCTCTAAGACTTGCTTCCATCACTGCAAATAAACTACACATATTACATTTACCATTATCACAAAAGGAGCCAGAGGAATAACTGAACAGCACAATGAGCAGGAGAGAGCAGAAGAGTGAGAGAGAGAAGCCATTGCTGGCTGATAAGCTAAAGTAACAAGTAGAAGTGAAAAGCATGAACACAGTTGTGTTTTTTTGTGAGAAAGCCGCTAAGAAGAGAGGGAGTTTTAAGTGCCTGAGCACCACTGGTGAATGAATTAATGAAGAGTGGATAATTAGTCGCTGAAGAGAAGAAAGTAGGACAAGTGACTGAGAGGAGACAGATGTGGCGACACAAGGGTGGTGTAGTAAATTTATTAAGACTTAAACGCCACCTTGGGAATTTCACCCAGGGAATGTTAATATAAATGAAAAATGTGTTCACAAAGTAAAACAAAGGACAAAGTTGGCAACCGGTGAGCCAGGAGCCAAGCAATCACTTCTACAGACGGTCAGACCAGAAACCAACAACAGGGAAAAAAGAAAGCGGCGACCAGCAGCAATACAGCTAGCAACAAAGCAACTAGCAGTTAGCAGTAGAAGGTAGCAGTACACACCACCAGCAGCAGAGAACAGGTTAGTAGAAAACAATCCCAAAAACGCACGCTGAGAATCGGTGAAGCAGCCACTGGCAAAGAAGCAGTGTTCCCTTACTTTATTATCCAGGCAAACTGTGTGCCCAGATTGGCAGGCGTCTTCCTGTAGGAGAGGAGGAGTGAGGAGGACCGGGATTAGCCACCAACGCAGACCAAGCAATAAGCCAGAACAAAGAGCGATCACGCCAGTTGCCACCAGATACCAGAAATGAACAAACTGAGAGTTTTATTCTTTTGATTGTCCTTTAAACACAAATGTTATTTGACTTTTTCTTCATCGTTTCCTCTTCAGACTGAGCAGCTGTAACCTCTCAGAGAGAAGCTGTGAAGCTCTGTCCTCAGTTCTCAGCTCCCAGTCCTCTAGTCTGAGACACCTGGACCTGAGTAACAATGACCTGCAGGATTCAGGAGTGAAGCTTCTGTCTGCTGGACTGAAGAGTCCACACTGTACCCTGGAGACTCTCAGGTCAGGATCCATCAACCTGTTTAGCTGATGATTGTCTCATATCTGATTTACATCAGTGGATGAACAGCCAACAGTAGGACTGTGCAAAGTAAATTTTACTAAAATTCAACAGAACTTTCTAGACTCTGGAAAGTATTCATAATTTTATTCATCATTTGAACAAAAAAGAACAACAAAACAGAGCAGCAGGTGTTGACAGAGGGTTCTTGTGTGATGTTGTGTGTCTGCAGGCTGTCAGGATGTCTGATCACAGAGGAAGGCTGTGCTTCTCTGGCCTCAGCTCTGAGCTCCAACCCCTCCCATCTGAGAGAGCTGGACCTGATCTACAATCATCCAGGAGACTCAGGAGTGAAGCTGCTGTCTGCTGGACTGAAGGATCCACACTGGAGACTGGACACCCTCAGGTATGAAGAGGCCTGCTGCAGCCACAGACAGTGTGTGATAGAGGAGGAAGAGCTGGAAACATTTAGTGTGTCACAGCTGATGACAGATCTCTACAGAAGTGCTTTGAATTCAACAACAACACAAAGAAGGGTTTTCTCTAATTCTGACTTCAGTATCTCATCATGACTCACTGTCATATTTAAGAGAAAATATGTGACAATCATTAAATCAGGTGTGGTCAGCTGTTTTCTGTGACCTGAGCAGGACTTTCTCAGACTGGATTTCATGCTGCATCAGCACAAAGCCAGCGTGGAAACATTTGAGCTGCAGCTGGTTGAACTGCTCCTGAACCAACAGAGCCACTTTGAGCACTCAGAGTGCTTTCACCACAACAACCCCAAAGACTTTAGATACCTGTTCAGTGCTGACACACTAATAATAACATCCCAACAATAATAAGACCATCTACACTGCTCAGAGACATTCATCTGCCAGTGTCTCAAACCAAGGAGGAAATGAAATCAGGTCTCTGATCATGTCCCTGTCTTCTAAAATATCCATGATCAATAATCAGCTGAACCTCTCTGAGATCCTGATCTTATCATTGTGAGATCTTTTGTTGTGTCTGACACCAAAAGTGATATCAAATGGAGAAGACAAATGATGAAATCTTTCCTCCATGTCACCTCCCTGCTCCGTATAATTCCAAAATAAGGACTCCAGGTCCTTTGTCTCTTTGCTGAATGAACAGAATAATCAAACCATCTGTGTATGAGAGCCATGTAATGTCCATGTTTGCATGCTGAAAGAGAACGTGCTGGTCTGACCCCCCTCCTCCTTTCAGGGTGGAGTCTGGTGGAGTCCGATGGTTGAGACCAGGTCCGAGGAAGTGTAAGTGTGGTTTTCATTTGATTCCTGAAAACAAAGCAGCTCACACTCAACCATCTTCAAAGTGTCAATCAATGATCAGGTGATAGATCAATAACTGCAGCTGTGTTGTGTCTTCTTCTCTCCATCAGATTTCTGTGAACTCACCATCGACACAAACACAGTAAACAGAAACCTCAAACTGTCTGACAACAACAGGAAGGTGACACATGTGGAGGAGGATCAGTCATATCCTGATCATCCAGACAGATTTGACCAGTGGCCTCAGCTGCTGTGTAGTAATGGTCTGACTGGTCGCTGTTACTGGGAGGTCGAGTGGAGAGGAGAGGTTTATATATCAGTGAGTTACAGAGGAATCAGAAGGAAAGGAAACAGAGAAAACTGCTTGTTTGGAGAGAATGATCAGTCCTGGAGTCTGATCTGCTCTGATGGTGGTTACTCTGTTTGGCACAATAACAGAATAACAAATGTCTCCTCCTCCTCTTCATCATCTTCCTCTGTCTCTCACAGAGTAGCAGTGTATGTGGACTGTCCTGCTGGCTCTCTGTCCTTCTACAGAGTCTCATCTTACTCACTGATCCGCCTCTACACCTTCAACACCACATTCACTGAACCTCTGTATCCTGGGTTTGGGTTTGACTTCTGGTCGTCTGGTTCCTCAGTGTCTCTGTGTAGAGTGTAGCAGAGAGTCTCCTCTCTCACTGTTGAACAGATAGTTCAGTCTGTACATGTCCGTCTCTTTCACTCACACACACCTTTTCAGATTCATGTATTAAAGCAGTTTATTTGTTAAACTCTTCTAAATGATTCCTTGTAAACTTCTTCCTCTTTCAATCCTTTAAAGATGGAAGCTACGATTATTACAGGAGAAAAATGTTGCTGACTTGATCTTGTCCTTTCACATTAAAGCAAACTGAGCTGATTCAGTTCAAAGTAAAATGCTGCCAGTTTATTTGAAAGATCTGAGAAAAACAAAGATAGAAACTTGTCAAACTGTCTTTCAGAGGTTTACCGTTAGAAAGCTCCTGACTACTCTGAAGAGTTTGAGCCTCCATTCTATGAATTTTAAAAGACTCAGAAAAGATGAGAGTGAAAACCAGCAGCTGAAATTTGACTAAAACAAGAAGCTGTGAAGTTTATTTGAAAAATGTTTAAAGAGTTTTTCAGCTTCATGTGTCATTTTTACAGTGTATACCTGGTTTTCACCCAGTTTTTCATGTTTTACAGTGAATCCTCTGGCTGCTGATAATACTTGTGTACTTTTACTGCTGATGTTGTCATTGGTCGTTTTCATTTTCACACTGCATCACACATTTCTGACAGTCCTTTCCCTTGTGATGTTTTCCATGTTGACACCCTGGTTGCTATGTTTTAGCAGTGCAGCCTAACTTTCACTTTACAATACATCTGCTGCTTTTTATGTTTTACATCATTAATTTTTACAAGTTCATTACACTGTTGTAATGTTTTACAGTGCATCCTCTGGTTGTAAGTTAGTCCAGAGCTCATTTATGCCCATCATTTTTTTTATACCCTGTGTCACCTGTGTCAGCTCATCAAAAAAACTTACCTTGGTGTCACTTGCCATTGGATAGAGGAAGAGTTATTGGGAAGAAGATCTGCAGCTCTTTCATGCAAAAGATTGAGAGGGTCTCATACATTTGACAGTGTTGCTGGTGCTCCTGATGATGTCCACTGCCAATACAAGATTAGAGACAAAGTTGTAAGGACCACAACTGATAGTGGATCCAACTTAGAGGTAGATGAGGATGAAGGAGATTTGGATGCTCCTGATGTGAGTGACCAAGTTGAATATCATGATGCAAGCACAATCCTGGATGAAGATTCTGGTATGGAATATCAACTACCCCCTCATCAACGATGTGCAAGTCACCTGCTAAATATTGTGGCAACAACAGATGCCGCACCAGCAGAGTGTATGAATGACACAAGAGGCTTCTCCATGCAGCCTTTGCCAAATGCCAGGGCATTTGGAACAAAACTGGACCATCTCATTTGGCCAATTAAGTGATAGAGGACAAGTGTGGACTGCAGATCATTCGCCACAATGCAACACAGTGGAATTCAACCTATCTTGCCACTGAAAGGATAATACACATCACTGATGAGAGGGGGGAAGAAGCCATCAGGAGTGTATGTGACCAATTCAAGGTGAAAATGTGAGTGATATTAGATAACATGTATGTAGTCTTTCCCTATTATAGTCATGATTTGGCTTTGTCATACAAGTTTTATCTTCCAGGCTGAGTCCAGAAGTTGCATTCCTCAAGGAGTATTGTATCACCATGAAGCCACTGGTGAAAGCTTCAAGCATCCTGCAGTCAGAGTCCAATACCTATATGGGATGGCTGTTGCCTGTAATCCACCAGCTTCTATCCAAACTCAACAGACTGGAGGCATCAAGCAAGACCTGCACACCACTGATCAGAGCCCTGCAGCATGGCCTGCAGAAGCGTTTTGGACAGATGATCCAGAGTTGGCTGCTGCTGCAGTCCTCTTACCTAAGTTCAAGACCTCCTGGACTGACAGAGCAGATGTAATAGAGACTGGTAAGTCCAAATGTATTATATTTTATTACATTTGTGTGGATGATTTATTGCCTGTCAGTTATGGTAAGCCTAAAACATAGTTACTGAGTTTGCTAAAATATTAAAGTATCCTTTTTGTGATTTAATATAAGTTTGAAGTCTGTGTATTCAAAAATATTCAAATAAACTGAAGTAATTATGTTGTAATTACAGCCCTGACATACCTGAAACAACAGAACTAGAAAGCAAGGATCAGCAAAGAGAATCATCTGATGATGACCATTTCTTCTCCATAGGCAGATGTTTTGCTGGAGGCCTAGGTCGGACATCTTTGAGAACAGTCTGCTGGGTAGGATGGTATTAAAAGCAGAACTGTAATCCACAAACAGCAGTCGTATGTATGCTCCTTGTTGTTCCAGGTGGAGCAATACTGTGTGGAGGGCTGTGAAAATGGCATCGTCTGCTGACCTGTTGGATCCAAAGTGGGTGGTCGCATGGCCTTTAAATGTTAAATCTAAACATACCAATACAACAATGTAAAAATGAGGATGGTATTAAAAGCAGAACTGTAATCCACAAACAGCAGTCGTACGTATGCTCCTTGTTGTTCCAGGTGGAGCAATACTGTGTGGAGGGCTGTGAAAATGGCATCGTCTGCTGACCTGTTGGATCCAAAGTGGGTGGTCGCATGGCCTTTAAATGTTAAATCTAAACATACCAATACAACAATGTAAAAATGAGATGAACCTACTACTGGTAATAGAGGAGAATAGTTCTTTAAAGAGTTTTTTTTCGGTCTCCTTTCCTCTCCAGAAAAAGTTCCCAGTTTAGATGGTAGCCTTGGTGGGTAGGCCTGCCAGGGCAGGGCCCCAACTGACTTTTAAAACTTATTAAAACCCAAACTTTCTTTTATTTGAAATAATATTTTAAAAAGTTTTAAATTGACCAATAGGTCCATATTAAAAGACTAAAACCGAATTGGGTTTGCAAAGGTGCCAAGATACAGGCCCAATTCAGTCTAAAAATCCCCTAATGTTTCGCAGGCAGACTGCATCACCGGGGGTGTGAGAGTTAGGGTGGGTTAGGATAAGGGCTAGGGAATACATTATGTCAGCAAGTGTCCTCACAAAGACATTATGTGACACCATTATGTGTGTGTGTGTGTGTGTGTGTGTGTGTGTGTGTGTGTGTTTGTCCTTTGATGCCTTTGATGTATCAACATTCTACAGTCTGATGTCACAGGCTGCAGTAAGTGGACACACAGCCAGAGACAAGTTCAGAAGTCAAACAGGAGCAGAAACAGTTGGACTGGACAGGACTTGCTCATGATTTAGGAAGAAAGAAGCACTCAGATATTTCTGCACAATTATTGACAAGGAAGGGAGGAGCTACTGCTGTTACAAGGACAAGAGGAAACTACAGGAAAGTCCAGATCAGCTCCAAGGTTTTCAGTAAGTCAGTACATGTTAGTAGTTCATGTCAGTGTTTAGTTTAGAAGTTAATGTTTTGAAATGTTTTGTCCAAATGATATGTTTGTGAAATTGGGACGACAAGTAATCATACCCATAAGCCCAGAGGTTTGATTGTGTGCTTATCATTCATGGACAATATTGAGTTTTTTTTTTAATGCTGATCATGATTGTGAGATATTCTCATGGTTGCTCAGCTTCTTAACTTTGTTTTGGTGTGATGCACTGTAGTTTGTGTTAAAGGAAAGGATTTCTAGGAAGTCTGTACTGTCTGCAACAAGATCCTTTCTAAAGAAATTCTAATGGAAATGATGGAGTTGGATGTCACAGCACAAAGTGGAGAGTGCTGTGTGTTATTTTAGGAAGTTACGTCAATGTACTGTAGGTCAGGTCTGTGATGTATGATGATACTTGATGGAGGACTTCACTTTAAGTGCTGTGAACAGGAAACAGTTTGATGTGTTGGTAAAATCTTCTTATTTCCAATGTGTGAATCACTTTCATCATCTCTCAAGATTTGGCCCAAAAACAAAGAAGCACAGTTTAAGACTCAGGAGAAATAATCTCCCAGTCCAATGCAAACTAACCAGCACACACTGTTTCCACTTCTACAATCATCTACTTATTATTATTGTGCTTTAAAGTTTCAGCCTTCTTACATTTACCTATCACTGAGTCCACTTGTGTCTTATACTGAACACTAGGTTCAAATCTCCTTTTGGCTTTGAGCCTTGATTTTTAGTTCATTTCCAGTGCAATACAATTATGTCCTGTAGTAAATCTGCAGAATGAGTCGTAGGACTTAAAGCTGGATCAGCTCTTGCATGAAGTGTTTCAGGCTGTGTTCATGTTCACCCTCTTTGGTTAAGGGACAGTAAAACAATCAGTAATTTCCTCACTGTGGAGGAAATTTAGGCTGCTGAGAATTCTTCCTGCCTTGAAAACCTTAGTCCTGAAACTGGAATCTAAAATATGTTGTTGTGTTTGAGGTGGCATGTGATGCATTTGGATGAGTGTTCATTTGCTGTGTTTTGAGTGTAGGAGGAAAACTGTTGATGACTGTGAGGACAGAATAAGTTTGGAAGTTTAACTCTGCCACTTTAGACTCTCAGCTCTGATTCTTGTTTTCTGCTCCATGCAGCTCATCTACAGGACTGTATTAAGTCCTAGTTGTTGAAGGATCTTAATTATTAAGCAGTGAAACTATTTCATATGAGGAAATGGTGGATTCATTCTTTGAAATGTTTCCTTTCTTCTGTTTCCTTGTCTTTTGATGATGGTCACTAAGCTCCAAATCTTGTAGCTGTTCAAAATTCAGCCTCAGTCAGTGTGAGAGAGCTGATATGTTTAAAGCTTCATAGACTGAAAAGGTTCTGAGAAGTTGACTGACAAAATCTGACAAAATCATCTTGACATCTTGATGGAAAAGAAGGATGAAGGAAAAGTTCTCACTGCAGCAGCTGTAGAATTTTATTATTATAACCACAATTACACCACAAGAGCCAGTTTGACTCTGTCATTTACAGGCTCTGTGTTTCCAGTTCACCATTCACCACATAATGATGTACTTTATTTCTTCATGATGACTCTTGAAAGTTTTTGAAGAGAGAGGAGAAAATTTCTTCTGTCATTTTTGCCTTTTTTTCCCACAAAACTTGTTTTAAAGATTTTCAAGATTCAAAGAAAAACACACTTTCTTGGTGGTCGGAGAAAATGATGAACTGTTCCATCATTTATCCAGAAGTTTCTATAGTAATGTGATCATTATTCTGTGACTGTGACAGGAGGAGTTCAGTGAATTGATGTGACTCGTCTGTGCTCTTTCACTGCTCATTTTAATGAAGTATATATTCCCTCTCTGTATTATGATATTGGATTGTAACTCAGCTTTACCACAACACTGTCATTGTACACCTGTATGTTTTGTTCACCGTGTTGATCCATCTGTCTTCCTGTATTCATTCTCTCACTCCCTCGCTCACTACAACTACATACACTAAATACACTAAACTGTAGTAAACTGTGGAAAAGCAAATCCATTATGTGTGAAACATAATGTGGCTGGATGATGTTCAGAGGAAACAGAAGTTTATTAACAGCAGTGGAGGTGGGAGACTGGGGTTTGTATCCAGAGTCCACTCTGTGGTTAGGTTTGGTATTTACAGCTATTTAACAATACACACAAGCTAACTTGCATACGGCCTAATACAAATGTCACACACACACATTTCATCAGAGAGACCAGCTCTCAGAAATAAGTCCAGCAGTGGAGACAGTCCAACAGGCTCCACATGTTTCTGTGCTGAGAGGAGACTGTACTGAAGCTGTCAGCTGTACCATCAGCCTCTGAGGCTGCTCTGCTCTCTGTGTCACACACTGCTACTGTACATGAAGACTGCTGTCAGCTCGGCTCAGCTCCACTCATCACTAACTTCATTTAGAGCAAACAGAGCTCTGCTGTAACAGGAAGCAGCAGAAAGTCAGAGGCTTCGCCGTGAGGAGCGCAGACCTCTCTGTCATGTCAGGTGTTTTCAGGAAGGGACGTCACTTCACACACCTTCACAACTCGAGTCAGCATCAGACGGACACACGCACAATAAACATCCACGGTAGCTGGAATTTCCCTCTCAGCTCCGGTGTTTCCTAGTGGAAAACGCCAGGACATGAAATGAAAAGAGTGAAACGATCCGCTGCCTTGAAATCCAAAGAGGAAAGCGACGGCGGGGATCCACACGGTGTGTATCCAGAAGTAAAGCATGGTGTCCTTTAATCAGGTGCAAAAGCTCCGCGCTCTTCCCGACGAAGCTCCGTCTCCAGCGGTTCATTTCCAGAAGAGAAAGCGCTGCAGATGAAGCCGAGCGGAGGAAGAAATCCCAGTGTGAACGCTGCTGATGAACACAAGAGCTGGAGACTCTGTCGCTGCTTCTTCTGCTGCTTTCACACGGACATTAGCGACCCCTACCGGAACTGTTATCCAGAGAGGAAGAGACTGTGTCTGTGTGAGTCCTCTGTCTTTGTCTCTGTGTGTGTGCTCAGTATGTTGCTACTAAAGCAGCGTTTCATGGTTCAGGACTGACAGCAGGAATAATGTGGACAAGTCCAACTCATTTCATTCAGCACCACAACCATGATTTGTCACATAGAGTGAAGTGAAGCCACAACAGTAATAAGAAACTTTCTTTTTGTCCCTTCAGCACAAACAATGTGTCTCAAGCTCTTATGACAAACAAAAAAGAAGCTTCATTTCAAATAGTTTGAAATGACTAAGTGCATTGAAAACTAACTACTGAAGCTGAACTGTATAAATCTGTGTCTAATTTTTGTGTATTCACCTGTGAACCTCAGTGGCTCACTGACCCAAAACAACTGAGGATACAGGGAAGGAAAAAGAGTTTAGAGTTAAACTGAATAGAAGTGAGCAGGTGAGTCACAGAGTGAACACACAAACTTAGAGGACATCTACATATAGTGACACTTTATGGTCTTCACTGACATTTCCCTTGTCTGGTCACGTGTCTCGTGATCTGCTCGTCAACTGACTGCAACGTTCCAGACACATGGCTCTTATTGTAGAGTTAATAAATTCAATGCATGTTCAATGGATATGGCTGTATTTGTAATATATGATTTCTACATTTTTGTATCGCTGGAAGACGTGACAAGTTCAGTCGTGCAGAAAAAAAAACAAACTCATACTAATGAATAACATTGTCTTCTTTTGTTCAAAGGTGCTGTTTGAAACATCCATCTATAATGGAGCTCTGCAGATCTGCTGGCAGATACAGAGATACATGACTCAGATAAGACCCTGGCACTTTAACAGGGGTGTGAAGATTTTTGATATCCAGTGCACATAAAATATCTGATGAGTTAAATATGGATTCAGTTTCCATTTGAAGTGAACAGTGAACAGTGAACTCAGAGTTTGACCTAAAAATCCATTTCCATCATCCAACATTTCCATTAAAACTGAGAACTTCCTACATTTAGGATCATTTGAATTTGTCATTTCTGTTTTATGACTCTTTGTCTTTCAAACTCAGCAGATGTTTTGTATTTCACAGTTCAGTTAACACAATAATTATTACACTTTGTGATTTGATTGTGATTCATGTGGTTAAAGTGAATATTAGGCAGATTCACACTGACATGAACATCTGATTGTTTTCATGCTACTTCCACCAAGTCATGAGTAACAATAATGGTGATCTCAGTTTGACACTTATAAACAAAAACTAACAACAATAATGTGCTGAGGTCAGAGGCTGAGATGGTCCCACAGACAGATCCAGGTCCAGAAGCAAGTTCTAAACCTGTAAACAACACACACACACACACACACACACACACATACACACACACACACACACACACACACACACACATACACACATACACACACACACACACACATACACACACACACACACACACACACACACACACACATACACACATACACACACACACACACATACACACACACACACACACACACACATACACACGCACACACGCACACACACACACACACACACACTGTGTGACTTCCTGTAAATGGAGAGGGGAGGAACAGCTGAAACTGAAATTGTTCAGTCAGTTAGTTCAGACGCCATTTTAACTGAACAGAGCAGCAGGAGGAAAACTGAAGACTGAGGCAGGGTGAGTGTTAATACAACATTATTATTATTTTACTGTCAAAGTCTCTGAGTCAGTTTTCAGACTCAGAGTTAAAATAAACTGTCCAGGTGGAGAGCTGCCTGTTTTTATTTCACTGTGGACTCTGTTAGTCTGTGTGTGTGTGTGTGTGTGTGTGTGTGTGTGTGTGTGTGTGTGTGTGTGTGTGTGAACTTCCTGTTCTTTCAGTCTTGCAACTTGCATTTGAGAAGATGGCGACGCAGGCACACGCAGCGGCTGCTCTCCGTCCCAACGAGGCAGTGTTTTCATGTATTTTGTCTTGTCAGCAACCATATTTTTGTTCGCGTCTTCGTTATGTTCACCTTCACCAAGGCGCACACACAACCGGGAGTTACTGCTCAACAGTATACATCAGTGATGCCTGGTGTCGTGATGCTGTCGTGGTCTGTAAGTTTGAAAACGACACAACTGTGGTGGGTCACATAAGCAGCGACGATGAGACGTACTACAGGAGCGAAGTGAGCCGTCTGGCTGAGTGGTGCAGTGTCAACAACCTCTCCCTGAACGTGGAGAAGACGAAGGAGATCATCAGAGACTTCAGGAGAGCACACGCCCAGCATGCTCCCCTAACCATCAAAGGTGCTGCCGTGGAGAGAGTGAGCAGCACCAAGTTCCTGGGTGTGCAACTCTGGACCCTCACCCGCATGCCCCCTCTGACCCCACCCCCACCCCCCACTGGAACTACTGTCTCACACACTTTACACCTGCACTTTTAATCAGCTACTGTTATGTGCCCTGCTGCTGCTGCTTAAATGACATCATTTGAGCTAAACAAGTTACCCACAAATTCTTGTCATACTTATTTGTATTACATACAAGTCTTTTTTTTCTACCTGATATGTTTATACTGTTATTGATATGTTTTTATTGTTTTGTACAAGATGTTAAGTGTATCACTGTGAGCCTAGGGAGCACTGCAATTTCAGATCCTGTGTACAACCTGTACATATGGTTTTGACAATAAAGCTGACTTTGACTTTGACTTTGACTCTTGATCAGAGTTTGTCCTGATTCTTTGTGTGTCTGAGCTCACAGTCTGTTTTACTGGTTTCCTTCTCAGACTGACTGAAGTCCAGAAGATGAGTGATTGTGTGGAGGAAGAAGAGGACAGAGCAGAGTCTCTAGGATTCAGCTGTCTATCTATGAAGAGTGACTGGTCCAAAGAGTTGAATCCTCCAGCCTTCAGTAATGAACCTGGACCCTCAGACACAAAGTAAGAGAACTGCTACAAACCTGTGAACCTCCAAACTTTGGGCTATAACAGTGTTTAGTGTGTTGAGGTCCTGCAGTTGTCGTCTCTGCCTGTAACAGCTGCCGCAGTGTCGACAGAAAATCAGTTCTCACCTGGTTCTTCTGGCTCATCAGTGTATTAATACTGACTGCTGAGGCAAGGAGTGTGCCATCTAAGTCACCTCACGATTCGATTCGATTACGATTCAGTGCTACGATTTGACGATTCACAGATTATCGATGCATCTCGATTAATCTTTTTTTCCCCACATAGAATGTTTCTTTTCTCACTCTGTAGTTACTTAAATATTCATTCATTGAAGTAAAACATGTTTATCTCTATCTTTTCTTTATTATTAAATGAAAACATAGAAGGCATATTTGTTGTGTTGCCATTGTACTTAATTTTTGTTTTACACACTTTACATACTGAGTAGGTTTTGTCAAGGCCCCTTTTATCCTCATGTTCATTCGGGGTGTGCCCGATTCATCGATTCATAGATTAATCGTGACGCGACCCTTGACGATTTAGCATCGATTCATAAATGTTAAAAAATCTATTCTTTTAATAGCAGAACGAAAGTGCAGCTGTCAGAACGCCTCGGACGTATTATAGGGCCCTATGATTTCCGCGGTCACAGAATTGCGGAATTGGCCAATTAAAACGGAATCTATTTTTTAACGCGGAATATCGCGGAATTTGACATAATTTGAGTGCAATGCTGTTTTCGTGTGGAAGAGGAATGTGTGTCTCGGGAAAACTGTACGGAGGGAAGCAAATCTGGGTGGCACAACAAGCCCCTTCCACAGACTAAGCCCCTCCCCCTTCAAAACAACATAAGCATGGCGAAGCGGCTGCCTACGGCTCTGTGTTCGTCAGCAAAAAAAAACTGCGAAACTTGATGCGAACTGCTCGGCTCTGTACTGAGGGGTTAGCATCAAGTGTTGCATATTCTGTCAACAATTCCAATCAACAATTCAATGTCAACAATTGACTGGAAACGTAAGAACACGTGCAGTGACCACATAGTGTCCAAAATCCATATGGGAAACAATCTGGCTGACATGCACATAGAATAAGATTTAAAAGGATTACTTTCTGGACATGTAAATCAAGATATCAAATTGTAATAGAAGTGGAAATATTGTCCATTTCCTTTCCTTTTGCTATTTATTAAATTTACATGTTCATAATAAAATAAATCAAAATCATGTCAGTACAGCCACACAACATATATTTTTAGTATTATTATCATTGTTTTTAATCTACATCAGTAAATGAAACAGACATTTAGAACTACATGTGCGAGCAAATGTTTTTTTCTTTTATCAGAGGAGTTGAAAACTAATACTTTCTTGTGGATGTTGTCTTCATGGATAGATGCAACTACTCAACAGTTTGCCAAGCCATACTAGCCTCCCTCCATAGCAACAGTCTGGATCTGAATGATGCCTGGGCAGCGGTCACAGATAATGCCACCTACTGTCTGAAAGCATACTTGTCTGTCACCTCAATAGATTTAAGTTCATTTCTATTTAATTTGTGTACATTTTAGTCATTTACATTAAAACATACTGTTTTTGGATAGATTCCCAAAAACTATAATGGAAAAAAACATACTTCCCAAAAATTAAAATGGAAAAATGGAATTTGGAAAAAAATAAAACGGAATTTGGGAAAAAAATAAAACAGATTTTATAGGGCCCTAATATTAGGAGACGGACCTCAGTCCAAGAGATGGCGGCGTGTAATGTGTTACAGCTTGTAATTCAAGCTGTGACACATTAAAGCGACAGTGTGGAGACATTTTGTTTAAAAGAACTTTTATATTTTCTAAATGCTGGGAAATTGCTTAAGTTGAAAAATGACACATTCTATGTTTTCATTTAATAAAGAAAAGATAGAGATAAACATGTTTTACTTCAATGAATAGATATTTAAAAATATACATTATTTTACAAGTAACTACAGAGTGAGAAAAGAAACATTCTATGTGGGGATTAAAAGATTAATCGAGATGCATCAATAATCGGTGAATCGTCGAATCGTAGCACTGTGAATCGTAATCGAATCAAATCGTGAGGTGACTTAGATGGCACACCCCTAATGTTCATAAAAACCGAAATGTCTCCACACTGCCGCATTTAAACCTGATGAGTGAATTGCATGCTGTGACACATTACACACCACCATCTCTTGGAGATGGTGATGATCCCATATGCAGAGTCAAACCCACACAGAATATGTATCACAGCCTGGTAGATCTGATTCCTCTGAGCCAGGAAATATTAAAACACATCAGTGCAAAAATGTGTTTGTGTTTTCAGAGGTCAGGACCACAGACTGAGAGCAGAGTCTCCAGGATCCATCTGTCTGTCTATGAAGAGTGACTGGTCCAAAGAGTTGAATCCTCCAGCCTTCAGTAATGAACCTGGACCCTCAGACACAAAGTAAGAGAACTGCTACAAACCTGTGAACCTCAGCAACAGTGTTTAGAGTGTTGAGGTCCTGCAGTTGTCGTCACTGCCTGTAACAGCTCAAGTCAAGTAGGTTTATTGTCATTTCAGCCATGTACATAGTACACAGTGAGACGAAACAACTTTTCACAAGGAACAATTGGTGATTTACACAACTATTAAAACACAGTAGAGACAAGACAGATACAGTATAGTGCACACACACACTATTTCAACATGCACACACACACAGTCATTGAGATCACAGATTTCTTCTTGCACACACATGCACACTGACACACACACACACTCCAGAACACACATGTACATACACGTTAACATAATGTGCAGAAAACAACAGTGACATAAGCAAACAATGCTAGACAGGGCATGGCTATTAACAGAGCACTGGTAGACAAGTAGTTATGATTGGATATTAAAAAGTATATATATGATATGAGATATTAGCAGCAAGAAAAAGTGCAGAGTGCATAGAGGTGCAGTGTGCTAGTTTGCATTATACGTTGCCAGTTACTATTACAGGTTGGTTATATTGCACTATAGGTTGTTTAACAGTCTGACTGCCTGGGGAAAGAAGCTCTTCCCCATTCTGGAGGTGGGGGCAGTGATACTGCGGAACCTTCTCCCTAATGGTAGTAAGGTGAAGAGTCCATGGGAGGGATGGGTAATGTCCTTGACGATGTTATTGGCTTTGCGCAGGTAGCGGGTGTTGTAGATCTGAGAGGGGAGGCAGAGAGGCTCCTGTGATCTTTTTGGCCGTCCTCACAATCTGCTGCAGGGCCTTATGGTCTGCAGCAGTGCATTTACCAAACCATGTTGTGATGGTGTCCCTGGCTTTCAGTAGCGCCCTCACCTCTGTAGTCATCCATGGTTTCTGTTTGGGATGTGTGGTGATGGACTAAAGAACATTTTTACTTTCACTGATTTTCCACATTTATCTTACTACCAATAAATCCCATGTGCAGAGTCAAACCCACAGAATGTGTATCACAGCCTGATAGATCTGATTCCTCTGAGCCAGAAAAAAAACACATCAGTGAACCACACTGTTACACTGGGTGACATGATCCTTCATCTCCATCAACACACACACACACACACACGCACACAGCACCAAATGTAGATAAATCCACAGATCAAAATAGTCCCCACTATGGTTCTTTAGAGCTAATGTGAGTCAGGTCATCAACACGTGGAAACTGCACATATTTTATGATTAACTGACACAACAGTGTTGTTTATGGATGCTGGTGTGTTGCCTCCATCCTTCAGTATAGTGTTCAGTGCTACATGGTGACATTTCTGCAGAACATCAGCTGAGAGTTCCCAGAATGATTTTGTCCTCAGACAATTTATCAGTGATTGATGTGATATGAATAAAAATGTGTTTGTGTTTTCAGAGGTCAGGACCACAGACTGAGAGCAGAGTGTCCAGGATCCAGCTGTCTGTCTGTGAAGAGTGACTGGTCCAAACAGTTTAATCCTCCATTTTTCAGTCATGAACCTGGACCCTCAGACACAAAGTAAGAAACTGTTTCTAGTGTAAACTGACCTGAGGATGATTCAGTTCTCAGACATATTTGAAGGAAACAGGGAGACACCAGGGACCAGATCCATAAAACTCTGTGTCCACACAAAGACAGAAATATGCACACACACTCTTTTCAGCAGATTTATAAAGCAGAGCTTTCTCATGTTACTGTTTTATCAGTCTCATTGTGAGAGTTGGTGTATGAACATGAGCCTGATTCCAGAGTCTGTAGACCTGTCAATGAAAAGAAGGACAAAGAAGAAACACAGTGTCTCCATGTTGGAGGTTCCAGTTTAATGATTTACACATCTGAGCCTTTAACAGCTTCTAGACATTGTGAACCAAATCTGGATATTTGTTCACATCAATCAACAGAACATTGAGTCTCAGCAGAGGTCGTGCTGCTAAAATCATTTGTTGTCAGGTTTCTGGGATTTAATGACTGTTGGAAAGGAGCAGAATGTCCTCACACTGGATTGTAGCTCCCAAAAAAGTTTGATCAGACTGAAAAAGGAAAGGCTTTGACCCTACAGGGTCTTCATGAGCTAAATGGCCAACATGACACTGAGCTGATAGGACTCAATACATCATCAAGATAAAATACATTATCAGGGCCTGAAAGAATCTCAACAATCTCACAGTAATCCACCCAAAACATCCAAGAGTATCTCAGTAAGTTCAAATATTTGTTGAAAAATGTATAAGATATAAAATCTGAGTGAAAGATCCAGAACAAGAGCTGGACTGCAGACAGTCAGTCAGAGCAGCACTGTACAAAGTAAGACTGTACATCTGTCTGCTCATGTCATCATCTCTGAAAACAGCACCTGTGGTTTGATACACATCACGTCATTTGTTCTATCATACAGCTTTGGCATTTAAGATGATTAGAAATACCACAAAATGAAAAAGCTTTTCTTTGCTTGTCTTTAGTTTTTATGCAGCTGATGAAAGAAATGAGCAGATTCTCAGATTCTCTTTCTTTACTCTGACATTATTTCTTCTGTGTTAGAAGATTTTCAGCAGATAGTGGTCTGCAGGAGGTTTTAGATGAACATAAGATCAGTCTGAGGAGGAGATGTGAACGTGTGACTGAAGGAACAGGAAGTGAAACCCTCCTCAACAGGATCTACACTGAGCTCTACATCACAGAGGGACAGAGTGAAGAGGTTAATACCCAACATGAAGTGAGGCAGCTGGAGACAGCTTCCAAGATGGAGACCCTCCATCACACTCTCATCAAGTGCCACGAAATCTTTAAAGCCTTACCTGATCAACAGAGACGCATCAGAGTCGTCCTGACGAACGGCGTCGCTGGTGTTGGAAAAACCTTCTCAGTGCAGAAGTTCACTCTGGACTGGGCAGAGGGCTCTGAAAACCAAGACGTCAGTCTGCTGGTTCTGCTTTCGTTCAGGGAGCTGAACCTGATCAAAGATGAGCAGTACAGTCTTCTCATGCTGCTCCGCGTTTTCCATCCAACATTAAAGAAGGTCACAGCAGAGAAGCTCGCTGTCTGTAAAGTGTTGTTCATCTTTGACGGCCTGGATGAAAGCAGACTTTCACTGGATTTCAGCAGCAGGGAGGTTGTGTCTTATGTCTCACAGAAGTCATCTGTCAACGTGCTGCTCACAAACCTCATCAAGGGGAATCTGCTTCCCTCTGCTCTGGTCTGGATAACTTCCCGACCTGCGGCAGCCAATCAGATCCCTCCTGCATGTGTTGACAGGGTAACAAAAGTACAAGGCTTCACTGACGCCAAGAAGGAGGAGTACATCAGGAGGAGATCCAGTGATGAAGAGCTGTCCAGAGGAATCATCTCACACATCAAGACATCCAGGAGCCTCCACATCATGTGTCAGATCCCAGTCTTCTGCTGGATCTCTGCTACAGTTCTGGAGCACATGTTGACCACAGAGCAGAGAGGAGAGCTGCCCAAGACCCTGACTGACCTGTACTCACACTTCCTGCTGGTTCAGACAAAGAGGAAGAAGCACAAGTATGATGAGGGACATGAGATGAGTCCACAGGAGCTGATGAAGTCTGACAGGGAAGTTCTTCTGAAGCTGGGGAGGCTGGCGTTTAAACATCTGGAGAAAGGAAACATCATCTTCTACCAAGAAGACCTGGAGCAGTGTGGTCTTGATGTCACAGAGGCCTCGGTTTACTCAGGAGTTTGTACAGGGATCTTTAAAAGAGAGAGTGTGATCTTCCAGAAAACAGTCTACTGCTTTGTTCATCTGAGCATTCAGGAGTTTCTGGCTGCAGTCTACATGTTCCACTGTCACACAGAGAGGAAGACAAGTGAGCTGAGGACTTTCCTGGGACAAGATGCCGAACACTGGGACTTTCACCATTTTATCTTCATGCATATGCATGAATATTACTATAACAGCCACTCATCACTCGATGTCCTCCTGAGGAATGCCATGGAGAAATCCCTCCAAAGTAAAAATGGCCACCTGGACCTGTTTGTTCGCTTCCTTCATGGCCTGTCTCTGGAGTCCAACCAGAGACTCTTAGGAGGCCTTCTGGGTCAGACAGAGAACAGACCAGAAATCATCCAGAGAGCCATCAACAACCTGAAGGAGATGAACAGAGGTGATATCTCTCCTGACAGAGGCATCAACATCTTCCTCTGTCTGATGGAGATAAACGACCGCTCAGTACATCAGGAGATCCAAGAGTTCCTGAAGTCAGAGAACAGATCAGAGAAGATACTCTCTGAGATCCAGTGTTCAGCTCTGGCCTACGTTCTGCAGATGTCAGAGGAGGTTCTGGATGAGTTGGACCTAAACAAGTACAGCACATCAAAGGAGGGACGACTGAGACTGATCCCAGCTGTGGGGAACTGCAGAAAGGCTGTGTAAGTCCAGACATGATCTTTAACATTATCAGTCAGTGTAGATTAGTAGTTTAGTTTTTTTTTTAAATAAACACAGGATGAAATTATTCTCATAATAATTTTATAATCTTTAGGTAAGCTGTGTGTTTTTCTGGAGATGTCTTAAATGTTGTGTTTGTGAAACATAGATTTTTCAGTTGGTTGTTATTATTGCTGTTAAGTTTTTCTGTTTATTTATTAGTAACTGTTACATTCTACATTCTTTTGTTAATGTATTCATGTTATTTTCAGTCTTTTTGTTTTCATATAAACCTGACAAATCAAATTCACATTTCAGATGATTAAACTCTACTGAAAACATAATTTTGAATATTATCTTCCATTTCTGCCAATAGATCCCCCTAAATACTCCACACTGCTCCTTTAAAGTCTTTCTATATATTGTTTTAAATCAAATCAAATCAAATCAGGCTTTATTGTCACTTTGCTGTACATACAACTGCAGTGCAGACAAAATGAGACAGTGTTTCCTGGGTTCAGGAGAGTGAAGTAAAAAAAAACAAAATAAGTAAAAGTTGTAATAATAAATACTAAGTGTGCTGTGTTTAAAAGTTAAAAATAAAATCTAAAGTTCATAAGTTAAAAGTGTTAAAAAGTATAAAAATGGAAAATATGTATTTTTCTTTAGTTCATAGAAATTGTATCAGAGTGAGTGTTCTGTACTTTTCTTGGTTTTTGGAAACAGCGACAGAGTGAGCGCTCTTTCCATTAATATTCTATCTCGGATCTTTGCCGCTCCGCTCTGCTCCGTTACTTCAGTCAACAAGTTAAGTCAGTAACGTAGACACGTGCTCATAAAGTTGGTTAATGTGGTTGCACACGCTTCAGCCTGAGAACACTACAGTCTGTAAGTATTGTGTGTGTGTGGTTTCCAAAGTGATATGTTTATTGTGTTGTGTTGTTAGCATTCTATGTTAGCAGCTACCAACAAACAAGCTAACCTGCGCAGAGAGTGTGTCTGTGACTTAAGTAGGCTGTCTAGTTTTGTAAGGATACGCGTGGTGAGGGCAGGACAAAGTAAATACAAAATAAAAAAACAGACTCAGTCCCTGCAAACAACCCCCTCCCCCTGGCCCTCCACCCCATCCCCCACTCCCACTCCCCACATACGTCCCCAAACATACTGCAAGATGGCCATTGTGCAAGATTGTCAGTAAATGTCCACAGCAGCAGACTGTCATTAAAGTGCCAGTGCTGACCATTAAAGAGGCCAGTGCTGTCTTTGGGTTTTCTCTCCTGGTGTAGAGGAGAGTAGAATCAAGAAACACAAACCTTCAGCCAAGAACAGAGGTCTGAATATATCAGAACAGAATGAGAGAGTTCAGTATTCTTCTACACATTTGTCTGAGTCAGACTGCTGAAGCTTCATTCAGCTACAGCTGAACTCATGAAGTCATTTCTTACAGTGTAGTTGTGTTAGGAGGAGACCACTTCACAGTCAGTGTGGACCACAGGAAGGACGACTGCAACCAAAGACTCTTTAAATCAACGTGTGACATCTGACTGTTGGTTGAAGTCAAGAAATGTGAATTTATCCTTTAATGTGGTTTAATTACACAAAGTTCAGGAAGAAGAAGGTCATGTAAAAACTTCAATGATGAAGAGGATTTGAGTCCAACATGTCTGATTTGATCTTTATCTTCTAATTCCAGACTTGACTGAGCTCAGCAGCATGTTATGAATCTGTGTTGACATGAATAGTTGTATGAATGTTGTGGTGACATTTGGATGATGTGTGTAGAAGGCTGACATTATGATGATCCACAATAAGAGAAGGACAAAGTCCCTCTACTCATGTTAGTGAAAGCTCATTGATTAGGACATATCTGATTGGATTAGAAATGATTTTTATCCACATGATTTATTCTTTATTCAGGTTGAATTACTGCTGGTTTTCAGAGATCAGCTGTGCTTCTCTGGCCTCAGCTCTGAAGTCCAACCCCTCCCATCTGAGACACCTGGACCTGAGCTGCAACAACAAACTGCAGGATTCAGGAGTGAAGCTGCTGTGGGGTTTTCTGGAGAGTCCACACTGTAGACTGGAGACTCTGAGGTCAGTTCACTGTCTGTTACTGTTGTAGATCTTATATCTTTAATCCACAACTGAACCTGGTTTATCTTCATCCAGAACTTGAATCTATTCATCTTGAATGAATGAATGAGATTTGAAATAGATGTTGTTCCATATTGTGACTTTTTCTTATCTCAGACTAAGAATTATTCCTTCAGTTTCACTTCATTTCAGTCGGTTCAATCAATCAGACGTTGTTATTATTATAGCACTTTTCATACAAATACATTGTAACACAAAGTGCTGTACACAGAGTTAGTCCCTACACCCCACACAGACACACACCCAAAATCCACCAATAACCACAGTTAAGATTCCAATAAAAACAGGAACTGAGGAAACACTATTATAAATCTCAAGGCTTTGCAATGAGAAAACACTGGAGGCAGGATAAATAATCAAAATAGCAAAATAATGTAAAATACATAAATAACAGGAACAATCAAAATGATAATAGTATAAAGTAAATAATTTAAAAGAAATCAAAGTGAAGTTTAAAAAATGATCAGAAAAATGTTAAAAGAAAGTTTCACAAAGTAAATACAGAAATCCTGGAAAACAAACAAACTGTAAATAAATACATAAAAGAGTAATAAACTAGACTAAAATGTGTGGATAAACAGACAAACAAATAAACTTCAATTAAGATTAAGACCTACCAGATTAAAGAGGTAGGTCTTGAGTTTGCTTCTAAAAGTATCAGAGTTCTCTGCTGTCCTCAGGTCTTCAGGGAGGCTGTTCCAGAGACTTGGACCATAGTAATAAAAGGAAGCTTCTCCATAGGTTTTTGTTCTGACTTCAGGTTTAATTAAAAGGCCACTACCAGAAGACCAGAGGGTTCTAGAGGGCTCATAGGTTAAAAGCAAATCTGATAAATAGGTTGGACCAAGACGATTAAGAACTTTATAGACCAATAAAGGGATCTTAAAATCAGTTCTGAAGCAGACAGGAAGCCAGTGCAGAGACTTTAAAATCAGTGTAATGTGTGCTCTCTGTCTGGTCTTTGTCAGTACACGTGCTGCTGAATTTTGAAGCAGCTGTAGCTGAGATATGTTCTTCTTAGGGAGACCAGAAAGCAGAGCGTTGCAGTAATCAATTCTGCAGGTGATAAGAGCCTGCAGCAATGTCTCTGCATTGGCTTGAGAGAGAAATGGTTGCACTCTGGCAGTGTTCTTCAGATGATAAAAAGCAGTTTTAATTACATTTTTAATGTGAGGCTCAAAACTAAGATCTGAGTCCAAGATGACTTCTTGGTTTTTCACTTCTTTACAGGCGTTTAGTGCCAGAGTTTGTTTGTCCTGATTGAGTTGTAGAAAATTTTCTGCCATCCATAACTTGATATTTAAAATACAGTTAAAAAGAGCCTGGATTGGCCCTGGGTCATCAGGAGACACAGCAATGTAAAGCTGTGTATCATCAGCATAACTATGGAAGCTGATGCAGTGCCTCCTGATGATATTTCCAAGTGGCAGCATGTAAAGGTTAAAAAGTGTAGGACCTAAAATTGAACCTTGGGGAACACCACAATTTAATTTATAGCTTTTAGAAGAACATTCGCCCACGCTAACATAAAATTCTCTGTCAGTAAGATAAGACTTGAACCAAATAAAAACAGTACCAGAGAGGCCAGTCAGGATGTGAAGTCTATCTAAAAGAATGGTGTGACCTTTAGTCAAAAGCTGCACTTAAGTCAAGTGATACTAATACAGATGTTTTTTGTTTGTTTTTATTTTTATTTTTTTGTTTGTTTTGTTTTCATATCCATATATCACCTGAGGTCATTTACAGTCTTGACTAGTCCAGTCTCAGTACTATGATTGGTCCGAAACAAATTGGTATAAAAATACTGTGAGAGTTTAAAAAAAAAACATTCAACTGATTAAAAACAAGCTTTTCTAAAATGTTACTCTAAAATGGTAGATTGGATTCTGGTCTGTGGTTTTTAAGTATGGAGGGATCTAAATTGTTTCTCTTCAGAAGGGATTTGACTCTGGCCGTCTTAAGAGCAGCAGGGAACACACCCATCTGAAGAGAATCATTTGCTATGTTAAGTAAGTCTTCATTAAAGAAGCTATAAAAGGTTGTAAAATCGGACGTAGGTATGAGATCTAAGGGGCAGGTTGATGGTTTTAATTGAGAAATTATTTTACCAAGCATCTCAACATCAACCAGGATGAATTTCTCCAGTGTTTCCTCATACAAAGGTTTTTAAAAGTTATTTTTGAAGTGGATTCTAAAGTCTTCACATTTGAAGCTGTTAGACTGCCAGCCTTCATAAAGGCAGGACTAATTAGATGATCCATGGTTGAGAAGAGGTTTTTGGCGTTGTTCCAGTTGTCAGTTATCAATTAGGAACAGTAAAAAAGCCACAGAAGTGATCAGATAAGCCTGAATCCACAACTGAAGAAATATTAGCAGACAGGCTGTGGGTAATACATAGATCTAAAATGTGGCCTTTGTTATGGGCAGGCTGTGTAACATGTTGAATAAAATCCATACAGTAAAGCAAGTTTGAAAATGAAAAGCAGCTGAACAAAATCTTTTGACCTAATTCAAACAGATTTGCAAAACCACCAGAGTCTAAAACCTGAGGAATAAAAAGTGGTTTAAGAGAATCCTTTATTAGTCCCTCAGTGGGGAAATTGCATTAAAAAAAAAAAAATTATTAGTGGCAGAACCCCTTCCAAAGACTCAAACCACCAGATCCAGTTGTCATGAATAATGTCTGTTGATTTCAATGAAACCTTCAGAACTCACACACTGGTATTTGTCACAGTCAGCAGACTAATGTTTTCTAAATGAAGTGTAGAAAATGTGAGTTGTTCAAAGTCCATTTTTATCACAACAATATACAGAAGATCCTCAGAACTAATATTTGTTCATTACAATGAAGTGTCATGACTAATGTCAGTTCTTCAGTGTTTTGTGTGTGTGTGTGTGTGTGTGTGTGTGTGTGTGTGTGTGTGTGTTTTTTGATCTTTAACACGTGCGTAAATTGTGGTCTTTTCTGGTTGACTTGATATTGTAAAGTTGTATTGTAAAGTGTCGCTGGGTGTTTGGAAAGACACCAACAAATACAATGTATTGTCATTATTATTATTATTAGTAGTAGTAGTAGTAGTTATTGTAGTAGTAGAGTTAAATTGTATGTATGTGACTTTGCTGCTGAGCATTTTCCAAAGTTTTCCATTAAATCCATCTGTAATTTGGGATCAAATCGTTGTTGTTCAGTTGAATATGTGTTTAGTTGTGGATTTCCTGAGCTGATCTGCAGGATAGAGACCAGGACCAAGCAAGACATTTTTCCTGGATCAGGACTGAACATTTGAAGTTTGATCCATTTCAGTGGTGAATCAAAGTCAGTTTTTAGTCCGACATGTCTGATTTGATCTTTATCTTCTAATTAGAATAGAATACCTCTTATTGTCATTATACATCTTTTACATGTACAACGAGATGAAAAGCATCTCCTTCTTCAGTGCAACATGTATAAAAATACAACATAGAATGGAATAAAATAAACTAAAATAAGATTAAATATGTTTAGTGCAAGTACAAAAATATATAAAAAGAAAGCTATACAACAATATGAAGAGAGTTAAAAAAAAATACAAGGGGGGTAAGGTGCACAGTTCAATAAAGTATGGGTTATTGCACATTAATGAATATTGCACAGTATACAGATATACAGATATTGCGCAGTGAGTGGATAGAAGGAAGTCCGGGGGGTCAGGGGAATAGACTGTGGGGTTCAGTGCATGTGTGAGTTCAGTGTGGTTATGGCTTTTGGGAAAAAACTGTCTCTGAGTCTGTTAGTGTTTGTAATTCCAGACTTGACTGAGGTCAGCAGCATGTTCTTAATCTGTGTTGACATGAATAGTTGTATGAATGTTGTGGTGACATTTGGATGATGTGTGTAGAAGGCTGACATTATGATGATCCACAATAAGAGAAGGACAAAGTCCCTCTACTCATGTTAGTGAAAGCTAATTGATTAGGACATATCTGATTGGATTAGAAATGATTTTTATCCACATGATTTATTCTTTATTTATATGCTCTTTTAATTTTGTAGCACTTTGAGATTTGCTTTTAAATGAAAAGTGCAATATAAATAAAATGCATTATTATTCTTTATTCAGACTGAGTTCCTGCAGGTTGTCAGAGAGCAGCTGTGCTTCTCTGGCCTCAGCTCTGAAGTCCAACCCCTCCCATCTGAGACAGCTGGACCTGAGTGGCAACGAGCTGCAGGATTCAGGAGTGAAGCTGCTGTGTGGTTTTCTGGAGAGTCCACACTGTAGACTGGAGACTCTGAGGTAAATAGTTGTTGTTCCATATTGTGACTTTTTCTTATCTCAGACTAAGAATTATTCTTTCAGTTTCACTTCATTTCAGTCAGTTGTCATGAATAATGTCTGTTGACTTCAATGAAATCTTCAGAACTCACAGGAAGTAGAGGCTCGGCTCTGCACCATAGAAAACCACAACAGCCTGTGGTTCATCACCAACCACTTCACATTTCAAACAAATTTTCCCCAGTCAGCGACACACCCGCTGAGGAAAAATTGGCAGCTCCATTTTGCCAAATGTGAAGTTAGAGACTCCAGCGACCATAGTTAAATGCATTCCTGGGGCCAGAGCGGGCGACGTTGAATCCTATTTAAAACTGCTGGCTAAGGATAAACGTAGATTTGGTAAGATTGTTATTCACATCGGCGGTAATGACACCCGATTATGCCAATCGGTGGTCACTAAAATTAATGTGGAATCGGTGTGTAACTACGCCAAAACAATGTTAGAAATTAGATCTCTCTTGTCTAAATCTCTGCTAGTAAATGATTTGATAATGGATCAGCAGATTGATTTATTCTGTCTGACTGAGACCTGGCTAAAGGAGGAAGAGTATGTCAGTCTAAATGAGTCAACTCCTGCTAGTCATATTAATTATCACATTCCTGGAGGCACAGGCAGAGGAGGAGGAGTGGCAGCAATCTACAACTCAAGTTTATTAATTAATCCTAGACCTAAGCCGAGTTATAGCACATTTGAAAGCCTTATCCTCAGCCTCTCACATCCAAATTGGAAGACAGAAAAACCAGTCCTATTTGCTGTGGTGTATTGTCCACCTGCTGCTTACTCAGAGTTTTTGTCTGAATTCACTGAATTTTTATCTGATTTAGTTCTTAGCACATGTACATACCCACAATGACAGCCTTAAGACTGCATTCTATTCAGTATTAGACTCAATTGGCTTCTTTCAAAATGTTAACAAACCAACTCACTGTTTTAATCACACCCTTGATCTTGTACTGACTTATGGCACAGAAGCTGAATATTTGACAGTATTCCCTCAGAACCCTGTTTTATCCCATCATTCTTTAATAACATTTGAATTTACAGTAATGAACTGCACAGCATCTGGGAAAAATTGAACTACTGTAGATATTTGTCTGATAATGCTGTTACCAAATATAAGGAAGTTATTCCAAATCGATCTCAGTGGTAAAACCTAAACCAGCTTAGTGCGGCTCCTTTGATGCCAATTAAATGTTCCAGTCTCTGTAGTAGGACGTGATGGTCAGTGGTATCAAATGCAGCACTAAGATCAAACAAGACAAGTACAGAGACGAGTCCTTTGTCTGATGCACTTAGTAGGTCATAACTTTGTAACTTTCACTAATGCTGTCTCTGTGCTATGATTCACTCTGAATCCTGACTGAAAATCCTCAAATTAATTATTGTTCTGTAGAAAGTCACACAGCTGATTGGGAACTGCTTTCTCAGCTACTTTACAGGACTGTGGTACATAGCCTGTTAGTAAGGAGGAATTTATCATATCCAGTAGAGAGGTGCTGATTAGGGGTAAAATTCCCTGAGGAGCCTGGTGGGGATCAGGTCTAAAAGACAGGTTGATGGTTTAGATGAAATCATAGAAGCCCCTCATGTTGCTAGTATTGCCACAGTACTTAAGCTTAGTGCGGTAAAGTTTGCAGACACCGTACGTCCTGTCGATGTGTTTAAAACTCCTGCCATGAAAACCAAAATGCATCCACACGCACACTTTTAGCCCAGATGGAGCTGGATGGATTGGTTGGTTGCCGGTTAATGTTTTTTCTTTGTCCATTTCACACACCTCTTGTCTCTCTAGCATAGTAAGCTCGCTCACTGGCTCTGTTACAGGGTGATTTGTTATGACTGTTACTCAACAGCTCTGCCTTGGGGTTAAATCCTGTATGACAGCCAGTAACTGGAGAGTCACTGCAGTGTATTACAAAAAAAAAATTATAGAAAAAAATGGATCTTTGGAAATTTAATAATCGATTCATAATCATCCATAATATAATCACGAATAATCAATAATCAATTTTTTTCACCACCCCTAATATTTAGTGTAAAATCCTTTGCAGTCATTGACTGTAGTATCCATGATTACATTTTCAATGTGCTGAGAGCCTGAAGAACATAACATGTCTGTCCAAATACTACGGCCTTGACTGTACATGTCTGTTTATTACTGATTACCTCCAACTCCAACTTGTTGAGAATAAAACAGAAAGAATTTGAATCAGAGCCAATGAAAGATGATCATCACTGTAGAAACTCCTCATTGGTTAGCAGGTGGATAAAGAGCTGATATTTCTGCTTCACTCAACAAATCTGTGTTTGATGTTTGGCCCAGTTTTCAAATGCAGGTCTGTTAGTTTGCTGTGAGCTGCAGAGCAAACTGAGAGTTTTGTTCCTTTGATTGTCCTTTCAACACAAATGTTATTTGACTTTTTCTTCATTGTTTCCTCTTCAGACTGAGCAGCTGTAACCTCTCAGAGGGAAGCTGTGAAGCTTTGTCCTCAGTTCTCAGCTCCCAGTCCTCTAGTCTGAGAGACCTGGACCTGAGTAACAACGACCTGCAGGATTCAGGGGTGAAGCTTCTGTCTGCTGGACTGAAGAGTCCACACTGTACCCTGGAGACTCTCAGGTGAGATCAATTCCAGTTTGTTTGAAATGACTGCAGATATTTCTTGAGTCCATCAATGCTGACTGTAGAGAGGCCCATATCTAATGATTTTTATAGTTTATACAATCTTTGAGTTTTTCAGTCTATTTTGTTTTTATCCTTCTTCATATTTTGTAGAGCTCACATATATGCAGGGCAGTTGCTAGGAATTCTGGGCCCCCTGAAAGAATATCGGTGTGGGCCCCTCTACCCCATTCATTGCCACCTTCAGTTTTCTTGTTTTTCAGTGTTCTTGACGGTTCCTGGTGTAATACACTCAATTTGTTTCCTTTTTTACGACGAACGACTTCACAAGTCAGAGTATCATTATGTAAATTATGTATTATTAGTTGTCTTATTCTCATTTCACTGATTAGCAACACGTTATTACACCTCTGATTGCAAATACATTTTCTTTTTATGACTTGCATTTTTTTTTAATGATTTTCAGATCAATATCATCATAAAGACAGAATGCATTCTATTCCTGCAAATACATTTTCAATTAACCACTCAACAAATAGGTAGTGGGTATTTTATTGTATTTAACAATCAAGCACTGATATGCAAAAAAACAAAGTGTCCTGGCTCAAGATAGTCCACAGGTAAATATGGAGCATTTCACTTAAATGTGCAAGTAAAACAAAGAGCACATGGAATACGTTGTTGTAAAACAAATATCAAAAACAACAACAAGCCTCATCTAATCTCAGTTTAAGTTTAAATTGGCTTGTTTGTTCAATGTAAGTCTCATCAGAAAGCCCAACGCCGGGCCTTTTTGTAAGCATATTCGCTGATGAGGTCTTTGAAGTCCAACTGTCGGCTTAGCTGACTTTCAATTGAAAGTCTAGCAAGGCTATTTAGCCTCTCCTGGCTTGTTGTGGATCTGAGATAGTTCTTAACTAGTTTCAGTTTGCTAAACGCCCTTTCTCCACCTGCAACAGTCACAGGTAACGTACAGAAGATTCAAATGGCAACACATACTTCACCAAAAATGCTCTGAAGCTGAAGTTTACAAATGGAATTCAGCAGTTCAAGGGGAGAGTGGCAGTCTGAAAATGTGCCACTATAAACAGACCTCAAATGTTGCACTTCACTTTCAAAATTAGCACTAAGATCCTGTTTGTAGCCTATATTTTGCTATTATATAATTGAAATAGCCAAGGTGTTGATTAATGTCTTAGTCACTGCCAGTGGTACAGCTGTTCACTAATAAACCAAAACAGCCAACCAGTGTCTACATCACTCACTCACCATCAAAGGCATCATTGGACTGCTGGGAGTGAGCATCTGCTGTGGGGTCAAACTCAGATGAAGCAGCCACTGCTGATTCTGGAGCAGCAGAGCATAAAGGTTTATTGTTCCATTATATATATTGTAAACATTAAATATTATGTTTCATGGAAAAACTAATGCAGAACTAACCTATTCTTGGACAAAATCTGAATGGGCTTCTTAGTACCATAGCTCTAGGTGGACAGCTTCACTTTCTCAGGCAAAAAATATTTTTAAACCATTCAAAAGTCAGTGTAAACTGTCCAAAATTCTTAATAGTCTTTTTTACTTTGTTGTTGTCAGCTATTATGGTGTCTTTTATTTTATATTGCTATGAAAACAAACAACAACAAATCTTTGAACATTTAACTTCTTGGTATTTAGGCAATTTAAATGTCCCACTAATAACACATTTTACAAGACCACATTGAACACATCATGATAACGTAACTGACCTTCGTCAGATGCTCATAATTACTGAGTAGAACTTGAATGCGTCATAATATAATTCAATGCAGCCTCTGAGTGGGCGCATACTGGAGCACTGTCCGACAGTGATATGTGTGAAACACACAGTCACTGACTGTAGCCCCTAAATTAGTAACGTTCAGTTATAGCTACTCTAGGAACCGTTACTCTACAATGAACTGGCGACTTTTTTATTTTTTTAAATGAACTGGTGACTTGTCCAGAGTGTAGCGCGGCCAGATGACAGTTAACGCAGGCTCCAGCCTGCGCCCCGTCAAACGTAATGTTACAGACAGAAAGTCAAGTCTTTTTTGGTGTCCGGACTTGTGTTTTTTGGGGGCCATCCTAACCCTGCTGGAGTTCGCTCACGCTCCGCTCACTTGAGGAAGAACGAACAGCGGTGTGGACCAAACCATTTTTTAAAAAGGGGCCAAGGGGGTTATTGAAATTATTAAAATTAGAATATTGTATGACTTGTGGCTTTGTTTTAATTCAGAGTCATTCGTATGAATATATATTAGTTCAGTGTATGCATAATCATTTTGTCATAGAGGCTACTGGGGGCTGTGTGTGGGCCCTAGCGGGCTGTGGGCCCTTATAATTGTCATCACCTTTCCCCCCTATACGACGGCGCTGCATATATGAACTCTGACTGAGATACACAAGCTCATCTATGCTTTGTTATAAAGTGGTTTAGATGAGACTTGCAGCTCTTTACATGCTGCCTCTCATTCACCCATTCACACACACTGATGGCAGCCAGCTGCCAAACAAGGTGCTGGTCTGGCCATCAGGGCTGGTTTGATGTTGAGGTTTTTAGCCTGAGGACACTTGATGTTGACAGGAGGAGAGCTGTGATTAATGGACAAACCTCTCTACCTGCTGAGACACAGCTGTCCTGTACTTACAACTAATAAACTATTTTATCAGAGGATTCAAACTAAATCAAATCAGGTACCAACATTAACACAGTTACAGTCAAGACCTGAAGTATTTGGACAGTTATTGTTCTTCAGACTCTGAGCTTCAGCACATTGAATCTGAATTAAAATAATGGATCCTACATTAAAGTCTCAGCTTTAATTTGAGCAGGTTGACATCAGTATAGAAAGAACTGTGTGGGAGATTCAGCCCTTTTAGTGGTTCAAAAGTAACTGGACAAATACACATGAAGTGAAACAAACTCATCAGATTTAATATTTAGTGTAAAATCCTTTGCAGTCATTGACTGTAGTATCCATTATTATATTTTAAAGTCAATGTGCTGAGAGCCTGAAGAACAAAACATGTCTAACTGTCCAAATACTTATGGCCTTGACTATACATGTCTGTTTATTACTGATTGTGTCATATTTAACTGTCATGTCTCCAACTTGTTGAGAATAAAACAGAAAGGATTTGAATCAGAGCCAATGAAAGATGATCATCAATGTAGAAACTCCTCATTGGTTAGCAGGTGGATAAAGAGCTGATATTTCTGCTTCACTCAACAAATCTGTGTTTGATGTTTGGCCCAGTTTTCAAATGCAGGTCTGTTAGTTTTGCTGTGAGCTGCAGAGCAAACTGAGTGTTTTGTTCCTTTGATTGTCCTTTCAACACAAATGTTATTTGACTTTTTCTTCATTGTTTCCTCTTCAGACTGAGCAGCTGTAACCTCTCAGAGAGAAGCTGTGAAGCTCTGTCCTCAGTTCTCATCTCCCAGTCCTCTAATCTGAGACACCTGGACCTGAGTAACAATGACCTGCAGGATTCAGGGATCAAGCTTCTGTCTGCTGGACTGAAGAGTCCACACTGTACCCTGGAGACTCTCAGGTCAGGATCCATCATATCTGATTTACATCAGTGGATAAACAGCCAACTTGTGTAGGATTGTTAAAAATAAATTTTACTGTTCAACAGAATTTTCTAGCCTCAGACATTATTCATCATTTCCTCTTGTTTATGCTTCAGTTGTTGATTTTTTTTAAATCCTACAGATGATGTTTAAGGAATTTGCCTTAAATACATTGAACCTGGACCAAAATGGACCAGAACCAAAAACAGAAATATGAACAAAAAAGAACAACAAAACAGACCAGCAGGTGTTGACAGAGGGTTCCTGTGTGATATTGTGTGTGTCTGCAGGCTGTCAGGATGTCTGATCACAGAGGAAGGCTGTGCTTCTCTGGCCTCAGCTTTGAGCTCCAACCCCTCCCATCTGAGAGAGCTGGACCTGAGCTACAATCATCCAGGAGACTCAGGAGTGAAGCTGCTGTCTGCTGGACTGAAGGATCCACACTGGAGACGGGACACCCTCAGGTATGGAGAGGCCTGCTGCAGCCACAGACAATGTGTGATAGAGGAGGAAGAGCTGGAAACACTTAGTGTGTCACAGCTGATGACAGATCTCTACAGAAGTGCTTTGAATTCAACAACAACACAAAGAGGAGTTTTCTCTAATTCTGATTTCAGTATCTCATCATGACTCACTGTGTCATATTTAAGAGAAAATATGTGACAATCATTAAATCAGGTGTGGTCAGCTGTTTTCTGTGACCTGAGCAGGACTTTCTCAGACTGGATTTCATGCTGCATCAGCACAAAGTCAGCGTGGAAACATTTGATCTGGAGCTGGTTGAACTGCTCCTGAACCAACAGAGCCACTTTGAGCACTCAGAGTGCTTTCACCACAACAACCCCAAAGACTTTAGATACCTGTTCAGTGCTGACACACTAATAATAACATCCCAACAATAATAAGACCATCTACACTGCTCAGAGACATTCATCTGCCAGTGTCTCAAACCAAGGAGGAAATGAAATTAGGTCTCTGATCATGTCTCTGTCTTCTAAAATATCCATGATCAATAATCAGCTGAACCTCTCTGAGATCCTGATCTTGTCATTCTGAGATCTTTTGTTGTGTCTGACACCAAAATTGATATCAAATGGAGAAGACAAATGATGAAATCTTTCCTCCATGTCACCTCCCTGCTCTGTGTAATTCCAAGATAAGGACTCCAGGTCCTTTGCCTCTTTGCTGAATGAACAGAATAATCAAACCATCTGTGCATGAGAGCCATGTAATGTCCATGTTTGCATGCTGAAAGAGAACGTGCTGGTCTGACCCCCCTCCTCCTTTCAGGGTGGAGCCTGGTGGAGTCCGATGGTTGAGACCAGGTCTGAGGAAGTGTAAGTGTGGTTTTCATTTGATTCCTGAAAACAAAGCAGCTCACATTCAACCATCTTCAAAGTGTCAATCAATGATCAGGTGATAGATCAATAACTGCAGCTGTGTTGTGTCTTCTTCTCTCCATCAGATTTTTGTGAACTCACCATCGACACAAACACAGTAAACAGAAACCTCAAACTGTCTGACAACAACAGGAAGGTGACACCTGAGAGAGAGGATCATTCATATCCTGATCATCCAGACAGATTTGACCAGTGTGCTCAGCTGCTGTGCAGTAATGGTCTGACTGGTCGCTGTTACTGGGAGGTCGAGTGGATAGGAGAGGTTTATATATCAGTGAGTTACAGAGGAATCAGAAGGAAAGGAGACAGAGAAATCTGTGTGTTTGGACAGAATGATCAGTCCTGGAGTCTGAGCTGCTCTGCTCGTGGTTACTTTGTTTGGCACAATGACATAAAGATAACTTCCTCCCTCTTTATCTCCTGTTTATCATCTGTCTCTGACAGAGTAGCAGTGTATGTGGACTGTCCTGCTGGCTCTCTGTCGTTCTACAGAGTCTCCTCTGACTCACTGATCCACCTCTACACCTTCAACACCACATTCACTGATCGTCTGTATCCTGGGTTTGGGTTCAAGTGCTTGTCTCATTCATCAGTGTCTCTGTGTAGAGTGTAACAGAGAGAGTCTCCTCCTGTTAGAGAAACTCTCTCACTGTTGAACAGATAGTTCAGTCTGTACATGTCTCTTTCACTCACACACACCTTTTCAGATTCATGTATTAAAGCAGTTTATTTGTTAAACTCTTCTAAATGATTCCTTGTAAACTTCTTCCTCTTCCAGTCCTTTAAAGATGGAAGCTACGATTATTACAGGAGAAAAATGTTGCTGACTTTTACTTTTTTAAGATTCTTCACAAGAAGCTGTGAAGTTTATTTGTAAAATGGTTAAAGAGTCTATCTCCTTGTACCAAAAACATGGATGGAATAATACATGGAACATTATTCAAACTATGACCAGTCCTCATCTTCCTGCTGATGTCATCAATACTGATTGGTACATATTGATCCTAATAATCAGTGTGAGTCCAGTTGGACACTTGTCAGTGTGACCACTGGAGGGCAGTAAACTCTCTGATTATTTGTCCATCAGTCAGACATCAGTATTTATAGCAGTGTAATAATGTGTGTTCACATACAGAGAGTCATTATCAGACTGATGAACATTTGAGCTAAAATAAGTCAGTAAATGTGGAATAATGTCAGTGTGAACATCAGTATCAGTCAGTGCTGTGTGCAGAGTTGTAGTTACTGACAGTGACCACTGGAGGGCAGAAGACTCCTGTTCAGTCAACACTAAAGACTGAGAAGCAAAAATAAAACAGATCAGATGATCAGTCGATAAACATGTTTACTGCAGGGCTGAGTGTCTGTCCTACCATGTGCTACCAGTGAGCAGTGACTGGGTGCACTGGAGTTTAGAATTAAATTTAGAATGAAACCACTGAGTCCATTTGTGAATAGTTGTCTCCGTTCAGGAAGCAGCCTGACTTCCTCTAGTATACTGCACAGAAATCATGTGTTACAATCTGCTGTTGTTATAATAATGAATATTTCACATTATGCTTTAACGTGTTGAGCCTTCAGTTTTCCACCTGAATAATTAAAGACTTCTAATATGTTTAATCACTATAAGTTAATGATTTAATTCACTAAAAAAACTTTTGAACTGACCTTTGTCCTTTGTTTTTCTAAAAATGTCTGATGACGTGAGTCAGTTCTGTTTATAAATGTTGTGTTTACATTATAATGTTAATGTGCTGTGATATGAATATGCTTGTAGATGGTGAATGGAGGGTTAAAATGAAGGGACTGTAGCTTTCTTCACATACTTGTCTGTATATAGTTTGAGGGGGTTTGGGGTGGGGGTAGGTGGGGGCGCTGAACATATAATATTTTGTCTCTGATAAAATCTTTGTGTCTCCCAGCGTTGGGAATTACCACAGTTTCACATCAGTTGAAACACATGCTCCGAAAGGTTGAGACAATTCTCTAACAACTGATCCAAAACAGAAAGAAACTACATTTGACAATTAACCAGGACTATTGAGACAGTTTCTTACCCGTGGTTCATCACCAACTGCTTCACATTTCAAACAGATTTTCCCCAATCAGCAACACAGCCGCTGAGGAAAAAACTCTGGTTATTGGCAGCTCCATTTTGCGAAATGTGAAGTTAGAGACTCCAGCGACCATAGTTAAATGCATTCCTGGTAGTGATGTGTGACACCGCTGATTTCCTTACTGATCCAATACTGAGTAAATTTCAGGCTGGTATTGGCGATACTGATCCAATACCGATACTTTGTACAAAAACTAAGTATGTTTGGAAAATCAAAATAAAAAGCAGTGTATTTCAAATTATAGCTTCATAAGGAATACGAGTTGCATGTTAACTGACAGCATCTGAACATGTATATCTTGTCATTTAACATGTAAATGCAAAAAGTGTATAAACCAAAAAATGCAAGAGGTGTTATTCACAAAAACCTCAAAAAAAATTATACTATCAAATTGTCTGAACCTTTAAACACCACAATTAGACGTGGGCTATTAAACATCAGATCTCTCTTGTCTAAATCTCTGTTAGTAAATGATTTGATAATGGATCAGCAGATTGATTTATTCTGTCTTACTGAGACCTGGCTGCAGGAGGAAGAGTATGTCAGGGGAAGAATATGTTACTCAGATTTTTTGTCTGAATTCACCTGGGAAAAAAATTAACTACTGTAGACAGTGGTGGAGGAAGTACTGAAGCTTAGTACTTAAAGTACAAATATCCCACAAAAAATATACTCAAGTGAAAGTGGAAGTACTGCATCAAGAATCTTACTGAAGTAAAAGTACTAAGTACTTAGTTTTAAATTTACTTTAAAGTATTTTTTAAAGTAAAAGTACTCACGCAATGGGTTGTCTCAGTGTCTGGGATATTTTTTATTCTTTTTTTTAAAATTACTTTATTGATCCCTCCTGGGGAAATTATTCTCTGCATTTTACCCACACCAAGTGAACGAAACACACACAGAAGCATTATGCACATGAGCAACATGCACTAGAGACGCTGGGGCAGGGGGCTGCCTAGTGAGGTGGCCGGGGAGCTGGGGTGAATCGGTGCCTTGCTCAGGGGCACCACAGCCATGGTCGCAGAGACAGGGGAGGCGCGTCTCCTTCACCACCACCATATCCATTTTTTTGCGCTTGGTCGAGGGATCGAACCCACGACACTCGGATCTCAGGTCGTTCCAAAGTCCAAAGCCGCATTCTTAACGTACTGCGCTGCGCCCCAAAATTTTGATAAAGAATGTACTGATGTATGCCTCTGCCTATGTCACCTGCTTAAATACGGCCAAAGATGGTTGTCTGATTCTGAGCTGGAGGGCAAAAGACTCAGGCTCAGCCGACGTTGGCTCTGGGTTCATGTCGTTTTTTTCTCGCTGGAATCAGGTCAGTCACCTGATTGGTTGGAAATGGCAAACAACGCCTCAACACAATCAGCCTATTTTTTTTTCATGCAAGATTTTGAGTAAATTATGTTCACAACATGTAACGAGTAACGGCATAAATTGTAGAAATGTAGTGGAGTAGAAAGTACAGATAACTGCTGCAAAATGTAATGGAGTAAAATACAAAGTATGCATTATTATTTTTACTTAAGTAAAGTACAGATACGTAAAAAAAAAAATACTTAAGTACAGTAACGAAGTACAAATACTTTGTTACATTCCACCACTGACTGTAGATATTTGTCTGATAATGCTGTTATCAAATATAAGGAAGTTATTCCATCTTTATTATCTCCGCTGCCATGTGCCAGTTTTACAGAGGGCAATGGCCTAAACTTTACTCCAGCAGATATAAATTATCAAGTTGATAGTACTGCTGCTTCATTACATTCAACCCTCTGTTGCCCCTTTGAAAAAGAAGGTCATCAATCAGAGGAAGCTAGCTCCATGGTATGATTCACAAATACGTACTTTAAAGCAGACGTCACGAAAGCTGGAAAGCTGGAAAGCTGGAAAGTGGTTATCCACTAATTTAGAGGAATTCCACCTAGCCTGGAAAGATAGCTTTATAATGTATAAAAAAGCCCTTCGTAAGGCAAGAACTGCCTATTATTCATCATTAATAGAGGAAAACAAGAACAACCCTAGGATTCTTTTCAGCACTGTAGCCAGGCTGACAAAGAGTTATAGCTCTGTTGAACTATGCATTCCTCTAGCTCTCACTAGTAATGACTTTATGAGCTTCTTTAGCAACAAAATAGTAGACATTAGAGACAGAATCCATCTTATCCTGCCTACAACTGTTAATGATGTAGGTATGTCAAGAACAGCATCTTTAGAAATGTCTGCCAGTCCTGATTTGTCGTTAGACTGTTTCTCTCCTATAGATCTTGCTCATTTGACTTCAGTAGTTTCTAAATCTAAACCATCATGTCTTTTGGATCCTATCCCGATCAGACTTCTTAAAGATGTTTTGCCTTTGATTGGCACTTCCATATTAGATCAGATAAATCTCTCTTTGGTAACAGGATATGTTCCACAGGCATTTAAGGTTGCAGTTATCAAACCTCCACTTGAAAAACCTTCTCTTGACCATGGCACTTTAGCAAACTATACACCTATATCCAATCTCCCCTTTACTTCAGCACTAGGTTGGTTTAAATCATATCTATCAGATAGATACCAGTTTGTTCATGTTAATGATGATCCCTCCATATATACCAGAGTAAGTCATGGAGTTCCACAGGGTTCTGTGCTTGGACCGATACTGTTCACCTTATAGTTACTTCGCCTAGGCAATATTATCAGGAAGCTCGGAATAAATTTCTATTGCTATGTGGATGATACCCAGCTATATTTACCTATGAAGCCAGACGAAACAGATCAGTTAGCCATACTTCAGGCATGTCTTAAAGACATAAAGGCCTGGATGACCTGTAACTTTCTTCTTCTGCATTCAGACAAAACCAAGGTTATTGTGTTTGGTCCTGTTACCTGAACCAGTTTGGACGGCTCCGAACTGTAGTTGGGAGCGCTCTGGCAGCTTTTATCTATTTTTCTTGTGGCTTGTAGCTTAGCTGGTAACATGCTAATAAGTCTGGGTACCTCTGGAGAGGGAGGAGGACTGGAGAGGAGTGCCGGTCATAACACAAACTAACATGAACATGATCCTCTGTACGCCTCTTCTCTGTATTAGCCTTTATTACATGTCATTAACTCTGTGTCCTCTCTGTCCCGTAGTCCTGTGTTTGTTTCTCTCTGGTCTCTCTTTCTCTGTACCTTTCTGCAGGTATCTCTGGCTCCGGAGCTGCATGTTCTCTGTCTGTGGTCCTGGCTCCACCCACCTGCTGCTGTTTATTGTCTACAATTATCCATTTCTAACACATTCCTTAACACATTCCTTGTTTAATGTTCCACTCTGCTACAGATACATTTTGGATTAATATTCTATGCAGACTGTAAAGTAATGATGTAATGATAATGATTACCAATCATGACAGGTTTTTGCTTCAGTGCTCTGTTTCCTATCATAAATGTAATCAATCTGTTTTGACAATTTTGATTGTGGATGAATAGAACTGAATTGAATTGCTCACTTATTCACTTATGTAACTTGTCCTCTGCTGGTAAACCATTTAAATAACTGGAGAAGGTGTCCCGTTGATCCATATTCCTATGTGACTGTCACTAGTTTGGCTCCTCCTACAAAACATATCATTGCTGTTTTCAGCTAAAATAAAGCCTGATAGGAAGGAAAGCTGTGACGAAGGGTACATTTTCTTATTGTAAAGCTATATAACTGTAAAACATGCCCAATTTTTCTGTTTTTTTTTTTTTTGTCCCATTTTTATAACTTAAAAAGACCCCTTTTTCCTGTTTAAAAATGGATTTAAAATTTTCCTTTTACATAAAGCTTATAGTTAGAGCTGGCTCAGGCTTGCCTTGCTCCCCTAGTTATGCTGCTATGGGCCTGGACTGCAGGGGGACTTCCCATGATGCACCGAGCTTCTCTCTGGGTCTGAGTCTGGGTCTGCATCCAATGGCCATCTACTACTCCCATTATTAGTCTCACTATTATTATTAGTCCTATTCGTCTTATTAGCTATAATTTTACTATTGCTATCATTAGTCTTATTATTGGTCCCATTGGGCCCACCATGAGCTTGGTTCTGTTAAGTGTCTAACTGTTAAAAAGGAATTTTTCCTTGTCACTGTCTCTAAGTGGTGGGGAAATGTTGTAATGTCTGTAAATAATATAATAATGAGTATGGTCTTGACCTGCGCTATATGAAGTGCCCTGAAAAAAACATCTGTTATGATTCTGTGCTTTATAAATAAAATCAACTCAGCGTGATCAAAATCATTCAATTAATCAAATTGCTTTGCTCATTTTATTGCAGGCCTGTTGTAAGCTATGTTGTAGGTTATGTGGGTCTCCATGTGCATCACAGTTCACATTCAGTGTCTGTCTCAAAAAGACATTTATTTCCTGTGAGTCAAACAGTCAAACATGTGCCTCAGATTTCGCTAGTGGGACCCATGCAGATAATTGTAACACAAATCAGAGAATACAGATTTATTCTTCAACTAACAATAACAATAACAATAATAAAATACACAGTAAACAAACAGAAAAATGTAGATAAGCAAATCTGCAAAAGTAATGTGCAAGGCAGTGTCCTTGAGTGAGACACAGAATCCCAAACTGCTCATGACTGTAGGGGAAAATGACCTAAGATGAAGTTATGTACAAAAAAATATTTTCATTATCCTAAAACGAGGCAGCTCAGCCTTTCACTAGACAGAATGTCAATTCTGACAACTTTGCAAAACCTTGGATTACATTCAGTGAAAATGTTATTTAACAGAAAATAATATGATGATAACATATAATTTTACATGTTCAATTTTTTAAATTCTTGCTTTCACCTACAGTGAAGGTCAACAAAAGACTGGGAATGTACAGCAAATAAAGGTTAAGCAACTAAAACAGCTAGTTAGGTTTGAGGAAGATTGTGGTCATGGTTAATAAAAAGGCAAACGTGAATTGCAGGCCTGTGACAGGACAGGAAGTCAGATGAGCTACACAACCGTTCACTACCCTGACCCTATTATTTAAAGGACAAACTAGTAGTACTAAATTTTGAGGAGCAGAATAATCCTTTAAGGACTTGATTCTTATAATGCTAAGCTGGTATATAAAGTCCTCCGCTTTTCACCTATGGAATTCAAGGTGGCAGCCCGCATGGACGCAGCGGCCCCACGGGGATCCAGCGAGAGTGAAAGTTTTTTCTTTACGTCCACCCGCCTTAACCTACGATCGAGAGACACTGCTAAGCATCAGAGCAAGGTGTGCTGAAAAAATCACGGTGCTTCAGCATAATTTGGACATCCTAAGCCAGCTCGGTATCCTAGCGGAGACTACGCCGGCAGCCATCCGAGGTAGGAGGAAGCGAAAGCACTGCGAGCGTAAACAAAAGAGGGGGAAGAGAGCCGGGATACATGCTAGGCTAAAGGCTAACCCCGCCAGACAGTGCCGTCGCTCCTTCTCTCCAACGTTCGCTCCCTTGACAACAAGCTAGACGAGCTTCGTTTGCTGAGGACAACCCGCAGGGAGTGGAGAGACTGTTGTGTGCTTGCGTTCACGGAGACGTGGCTCCAGGACAACGTTCCAGATGCGGCTATACAGCTGGAGGGGACAACACTGTTCCGGGCGGACAGAGACACGGCAAGCTCCGGTAAGAGCCGAGGCGGAGGCCTGTGCATCTACATCAACAGAGACTGGTGTATCGATGCCACGTTAGCCACCAAACACTGCTCTCAATTGGCAGAGTTCCTCATCGTGAAATGCCGGCCATTCTATCTGCCGAGGGAATTCACCAACGTGATCGTAGTGGTTGTTTACATTCCCCTTGGTGCTAACACTAACGATGCACTCGGAGGGCTGCATGACGCCATCAGTGAGCTGTTGACAAAACACCCGGACAGCTTCGTAGTGATCGCAGGAGATTTCAATCACACAAACTTGAAGACTGTGCTCCCCAAGTTCAAACAATGTGTGGACTATAAAACCAGAGGAGAGAACATGTTGGACTTGGTGTACACAAACTCTCCCGACGCATACAGAGCGACCCCCCCGACCCCCATTGGTCGCTCTGATCACCTTTCTGTCATGCTGGTACCGGTATACAAATCGTTCCTGAAGCGCAGCAGGTCAGAGATAAAACACATGCGGATCTGGCCAGAGGGTGCAGCCTCAGCACTTCAGGACTGCTTCAGGAACATGGACTGGGAGGTCTTCAAGATCATCGGGGACATCGGGGAATATGCAGAGACGGTAACCTGCTACATTGCAAAGTGTATACAGGATGTCACGGTATCCAAGACCTTCAGGGCACGTGGAAACCAGAAACCGTTGATGACAACTGAGGTGCGCTCACTTTTGTCAGCCAGAGACAAAGCCTTCAGGGCGGGGGACAAGCCTGGACTCCGCTCTGCCAGGACTGCACTCTCCAGGGGGATCAAGGCTGCGAAACACACCTACGCAGAGGAAATCCAATGGCACCTCTGTGACACAGGTAACACCAGACGAATGTGGCAAGGAGTCCAGGCGCTGACGGATTACAAGCCCAGGCAGAGGGTCGAGGACAACAACGCCTCCCTTCCTGACAGGCTCAACAACTTCTTTGCGCGCTTCGAGGAACCAAACCCGGCAACCGGAAGGAGGGCTGACCCTCTACCATTTGTTGGGCCAGCTCACACCATCAGCGTAGCAGACACCTGGAGGATCCTGAAGAGGGTCAACCCACGGAAAGCAGCGGGCCCAGACAACATCCCGGGACGTGTGCTGAGGGACTGCGCTGGTGAGCTGGCTGAGGTCCTGACTGACATCTTTAACATCTCGCTCAGTCAGGCCACCGTTCCTACATCCTTTAAAACATCCACCATAGTATCGGTGGAAAAGAAACCAGTTGCCTCCTGTCTGAATGACTACCGCCCCGTCTCACTAACACCGATTGTGATGAAGTGCTTTGAACAGCTCGTCAAACCACACATCACAGCCAGCCTCCCTGCATCATTCGACCCCCTCCAGTTTGCATACCGTCCCAACCGTTCCACAGAGGATGCAATATCCACCACCCTGCACTCAGTCATCACTCATTTGGACCACAAAAACACCTACGCCAGAATCCTGTACATTGATTTCAGCTCAGCATTTAATACCATCATCCCACAGACACTAGTGGAGAAACTCCTCCTACTCGGCCTGAACACCGCCACATGTCTCTGGATCCAGGACTTCCTGACTGAGAGACCACAGTCTGTTCGGGTTGGAAAAAACATCTCCAAACCCATAATGCTGAGCACCGGTTCTCCCCAAGGGTGTGTACTCAGTCCACTACTGTTTACACTGCTGACACACGACTGTGCAGCCAGAAATGAGGGGAACCTGATCACAAAGTTTGCAGATGACACCACAGTGGTGGGACTCATCAGGGCAAACGACGAATCAATGTACAGGGAGGAAGTGGATCATCTGGTGGACTGGTGCAGACTGAATAACCTGGTGCTGAACGTGGATAAGACCAAGGAAATGATCATTGACTTTCGGCAGACTCAGCCTGAGCATCAGGGGCCACCCCTTGGAGAGAGTAGAGAACATCAGATTCCTAGGACTGCAGATCTCACAGGGCCTTTGCTGGAAGAACAACACCTCAGCAATAACAAAGCGGGCCCAGCAGAGACTGCACTTCCTGAGGAGGCTGAAAAAAGCCTCTCTCCCCACCTGCATCCTCAGGACCCTTTACAGAGGCGTGGTGGAGAACGTCCTGACATACTGCATGTCCACTTGGTACTCCAGCTGCAGTATGGCGGACAGGAAAGCTTTACAGAGAATAGTCAGGGGGCCAGAGAAGATTATTGGAGTTTCTCTCCCCTCTGTCCAAGATCTCTTCCAGAGCCACAGCAGGAGCAGAGCTCTGTGCATAGTTAAAGACTCCTCACACCCCCTCCACAAAATTTTTGAACTGCTACCTTCAAAAGATACCGGAGCATAAAAGTCAGAACCTTCAGACTCATCAACAGCTTCCTACCACAAGCTGTTAGATTACTGAACAGCTGAATCACCATCAAAGACAACTTAAATGGGTGTTTTACCTGGCACTGGTCACTCTTATGCACAGCACTGGCAATTTATTGACAGTTGCTGCTATGGACATCACAATTTTTGCACAATGGGCGTCTTACAATATGTTTGGGGGGGGGGGGGTTTAAGTGTGTTTATTTTCTTTCCTTCTCTTAGTACTTATTTAGTATTTATTATTACTATTTTATTTTTCTATGTTGACCTTCACTCTCCTGATCCCAGGAAAAGCTGTCTCATTTTGTCTGCACTGCAGTTGTATGTACGGCAAAGTGACAATAAAACCTGATTTGATTTGATTTCCAAATATTCGAAGCTGTCATTTACTGGGGGCTCTCCTCTCTCCACTTCCAGGTGGACTGCCAGCCAACGTGCTCCTGACCTTGTGTGCAAGATGCATTTAAAATAAACCATTGAATGTGTAGTTACTGCGGGTTAGCTGGTGGTTTTTGGGAGCTGGGATTTTTCCTTTAAATGTTGCGCCATGGTTTCCCCTAGGCCAAGACCTAACACATACATAAATTAGTTCGTTGTGCACCACTAATTATGAGGGGCCAGTCTAAGCCAAAAATGCCAGGCCGTTTTTTTGTCCCAGTCCAGCCCTGGGTCGGATCGTTCACTTAAAAGATCATGCTCTAAGAGCCATCACTGCTTCTTAACACTCACCTTCTTGAGAGCGCTGTCTCATGTCTCTTGTCTGCAGTGGTGGAATGTAACAAAGTATTTGTACTTCGTTACTGTACTTAAGTATTTTTTTACCTATTTGTACTTTACTTAAGTAAAAATAATAATGCATACTTTGGATTTTACTCCATTACATTTCGCAGCAATTATCTGTACTTTCTACTCCACTACATTTCTACAATTTATGCCGTTACTCGTTACATGTTATGAACATAATTTCCTCAAAATCTTGCATGAAAAAAAAATAGACTGATTGCGTTGAGGCGTTGTTTGCCATTGCCAGCCTATCAGGTGGCTCTGTTACCTCCAATGATGGCAGAGCGCGCATTTGGTAGGAGCACGAGCTAGTGGGCTGGCCTGATTCCGGCGAGAAGAAACGACAGGTGACATCAATAGAACCCAGAGCCAACGGCGGCTGAGCGTGAGCCTGAGCCCTGCAGCTCAGAATCAGACAACCATCTGTGGCCGTATTTAGCAGGTGACATAGGCAGAGGCATAAATCAGTATATCTTCATTCTTTATCAAAATTTGCGGGCGCAGTACGTTAAGAGTGCGGCTTTGGACTTTGGACCGGCTTGAGATCCGAGGGTCGTGGGTTCGATCCCTCGACCAAGCGCAAAAAAAAACGGATACGGTGGTGGTGAAGGAGACGCGCCTCCCCTGCCTCTGCGACCATGGCTGTGGTGCCCCTGAGCAAGGCACCGATTCTCCCCAGCTCCCCGGGCGCCTCACTAGGCACCCCCCTGCCCCAGCGTCTCTAGTGCATGTTGCTCATGTGCATAATGCTTGTGTGTGTGTTTCGTTCAGTTGGTGTGGGTAAAGTAAAGAGAATAATTTCCCCAGGAGGGATCAATACAGAAATTTAAAATAAAGAATAAAAAATGTCCCCGGCACTGAGACAACCCATTGCGTGAGTACTTTTACTTTAAAAAATACTTTAAAGTAAATTTAAAAGTAAGTACTTTTACTTAAGTAAGATTCTTGATGCAGTACTTCCACTTTCACTTGAGTATATTTTTTGCGGGATAATTGTACTTTTACTTAAGTACTAAGCTTCAGTACTTCCTCCACCACTGCTTGTCTGATGATGTCAAAGCAGATGAGGACTGCGTCAGTGTAGGACAGAGGACACACCTTGTCATAGTTCCTTCAACTAAAGAAACATTTACAGGTCATTTGATTTACTTTCTAGAAACATTGTTCCTCAGTGTAATCGAGGCTGCATTTAGAGAAGTGACTCTAAAGTTGATTCTGAGAGGGTTTTCCTCATTCATTAGCACTTCAGCAGACTCAAACATTACTGTGATGTATGTGACATGGTAAAACATGGTAAAATCAGTCAGGGATAACTGAACTAGATGTTATGTCACATTCTAACCTCCAATCCTGTGTCTACTACAGTGGAGCTGGATTAACAAAGTCATTAGGATTCATCCTGCTGGGAAGGAAAATGTCTCCAGGACCTCCAGGACTGACATCCTGTCAGTTTAACTTGGTCCAGTGTTGCCATGGCTGCCAGTCACATCATATCCCCACGTTGCTGAGATGTGGTTTTGCCTGTAAAGTCCTGATGTGGGCCTCTGCTGGGAGCTGCAGACAGCCGTCCCACTGATTGTTTGTCCTCCTGCAGGTCTTCACGCGCTGAGCGTGCGTTTGGTTGGGCCTCGGTCGGTGCTTTATGCAAAGTGATCAGTAAGTTTGATGTGTGGCTGCTGTTCAGAGACCAGTGGGAGTGGTTGTATGTTGATGAGAGCTGTGGATGGTGGAAGTGTGGAGTGGAGGTGTGTGCTGGAGTGTTACGTGTGTGATTTCCTTGGCTGTTGCTGTGAATGGGGGCTTTGTGGAGTGGGCTGTAGCAGCTCATTGTTTGGCCGAGGTGGTAAACCTCACTCGGTCTCATCTGGCGATCAAGCGAGTCAGTATTTGTCGTCCTGAGCAGCATCCACACTTGTTAAATATGTGGCGTTTGCTGTGTGTAACAGCACCTCTGCTCTGTTTCCTCAGAGCTTCGTGTTGAATCCACTGATGTTACAGCAGCAGTCTGAGAGGACTTTAAGTCAACTAGTTTGACCTGGACCTTGACTTTCTCGCTGTGTCCATCTCTGTAACAGGCTGCTGTATGCAGGAGGAGACCAAGGGAGCAGGAGACCAGCTCCAGAGCCCTCAGCAAGAAGATGCCATGAGACTCCTGCTGTCCTGTTGGACCAGAGCCCCAGCACCCAGCCCTCCACCTCTGCTCCACAGACCATACCAGACAGTGTCCCGCAGGACGTCAGTGCTCTAAATGTATAGACAAGTGTTGGTTTTCACCTGCCTCCTGTCTTTGTGTTGGTCAGAAGCATTTTATCCTGGCTCAGTGGTCACCACACACATTTGTCCCACTTTGCTGCAGCAGTCTAAAGGGTGTAGCTGATGCAGTCTGACCTTCCTTCTCCTCCACTCTCTGTCTCTGTAAAATGATCCAGCCCAGAGTCCTCCCACAGCCTGTGGTCCACGTTCAGCAGGATGACGTCATGCACTTGTCCCTCTGGCCCGTCCCCCAGCCTGGTGCTCACCGTCCCTCTGCTTTTGATGCACTGGAGTTTCTCTCTTTTAGTATTTAAAAGTAATGTTTTTTTTTTCCAACTCCTTCTTTCAAACTTTCATTTTCTTCTACACTTTCCTAAAAAAAAAAAAGTGTATATGTTTATTGCATGTTAGTACATAGATGTAGTAGTAAGTTATGACTTTTTACTCTTTTTACTGTTTAGATAAGTTTCTAGTCTGTTTAGTGTGTAAGATACATTTTAACTCTTAATTGTATTTAATAACGCTTAATAAAAAAAGTCATGGTAAGTATTTACCCTGACTCTTTTTCCAAGTCCTTCCTTCAAACTTTGATTTTCTTCTAAAGTCAAAAAAAAAGGAAAAATGAATTAGCATTTAGCTGGTTGAAATACTTTGCTAAATACTTTGGGACTTATGTACTAAGATGCACAAAACCTGTATAAGTCCCAAAGTATTTAGAAAAGTATTTCAACCATTGAAAACATTTCTAAATGTAATAATTCTGTCGATTGAGACCAAATTGACTTCCATGACAGAGGTAAAAGGCAGTTCATATGTCAGTATAATGACAGAACATACACAACAGAAAATACTAATCAAAAGTACAATGCTTTTTTTGGGGATGATTTTTTATTCTTTTCTGACCTCATTTTTACTTTATCTAAAGAATTTTTCTTTTTCTTCATTTTCCTTTAAATTAATGTTTAAAATTCTAATGTACATTTATTAAGTGATGAATAAATTCAAACGTGCATTAGGTGTGTTATGTGAGAGCATGTCACACTGACTCCAGCCACTAGAGGTCAGGAGTGCACAGATTTAAAGTGCTCTGATTATGTCAGTTTCTGAGTCTCACAGTCTGAATTAATGTGAGTGATTTACAACCCAAACCTTCACATCTCCTGAGCTCTGGAGCCTGAAACCAGTGGAACACACATTCATTTAGCTGTCAGATGAATAAACAATGCAAGTGGTAACTGTAAGTGGTAACAGTTAGTCTAATGACTGTAGTGATATTTCAGTATTTCAGCAGCTTTAGCAGCAGTTCTGTTTTTTCATCCATCACTGTGCTCACTTTTTCTCTGAAGTTTCCACAGACAGTTGAAGCTGTTCAGCTCGTTGGAGTCTTATCTTCACCTAAACAGGGAGACTCAACTATTCTGAGCATCTGAACCTCGTAGACGGTCAGTCAGATTATCTATCACACACTCAGAGGAAAGATCCAGTGAAGCTGTTTAATTCTCTCCTGTCTCTCTTCTCAGATACACCATCACACACCAGCCTGATTCAGCATCACATGGATGTGGGGGATGCTCAGTATATTAACCACGTTCCTATTGGCTGCTGGTAGGAAAGAGTCAACAGATGGAAGAGTAGAGAGACGACATGTTAGAACATTTGATAGCTGAACCAGTGCTCTGCTGCGTCTGTCCATATCTGATGGTAGATAAGGCTGATGTGTCAGATAGATAGATAGATAGATAGATAGATAGATAGATAGACATCAGCTGGCTGCAGTGTCATGTACTAATAACCTCTTCATTGGTTTTTGTTTCCAGGTACAGAAAGGTCCCATTTTCTTCTTCTGTATCTTGAACAGGTGAGGAATCCCCTGAAGATGAGTTCATGCAGCTCCCACTCTGTCTGTGAGAAGCAGTGTTGGAGCTGGTCTGAGGAAGCACTCACTCAGCTCTCAGACTGCTTCTCACAGACAGAGTGGGAGCTCCTCAAACACGAGGACCTGGCTGAACACACAGAAGCTGTACTGAACTACATCAGGTTCTGTGTGGAACATGTGACAACAAAAAGACTCATCCAGGACTTCTCCAATCAGAAAGCCTGGATGAACACCCACATCTGGTCATTCCTCAGAGTCCCTGACTCCGCCTTCAGGTCAGGTGATAGGGCATGGTACAGTGCCACTAGAGCTGACCTGAAGAGGGGGATTGATGTGGATTTTTCTGGCCAGGCTGTGGACCCCACCAAGGGCCAGTTAAAGCTGAGTCCAAGTCTGGCCGAGTCCCCACACCTTACTCTTTTACTCTTCATTCTCTAAATCGTTTTCTTCCAAAAACTTCTAAGTATTCAAGTCTTCTGCTGAGAAAAAATTCACAAAGTCAATCAAATACAGGACTCATTTCTTTTTCAGTCTATTTACACGAAATTATCTAATCACTCAAAGGGCCTTACACTTAGGCCAGTTGCGTGTGGCAACTTTGGCATTGAGGCAGGGCTCCAATTCCTTAAAGATGGAGCATTATTTCTCACAGGACTAAGGTTAGAGGATTGAGATTCGGTCCTTGCTTTGTGGAGTTTTCTTTTTCTCATTTTTCTTTTTTTTTGTGGGTTTTCTCCCACAGGGTTTCACACAATCAGCTAGAGGTCCAGTGTCAGTCCACTGTTGGTGGAGTCACAGACACAGACCAACAACAGGAGAACCTGGAGCTCCAGGAGTCATTAAGATCAGAGTGTAATAGTATCTGTGACTTTATGCATGTGAGTGTCAATAATATTAACCAGTAACTGTGTGGTGGAATCTTTTCAAACTTCCAGTCTCTTCATACTCTTTAATCACAGTCATCTCTGCTGGTTTTGAAGTAAGAATTTGCTCCACATTCTCAAAAAGAAAACATTATAAACACATTTACAACTACACTTAGATCTATGTTGTAAGCAAATACATTCATCTAATACCTATTACATACATATTACTTGCATTTTTTAGGAATTATTTCAAATAATGATTAAAATCTAGTTGTATACAAGTTGGAAAACAATTGAATTTTTTGCAAGCACACTGTCCATCAAAGGCTGGCATCCAGAATCACTTGTGTCTCTGCTTAAAGTGCTTGAGACTGACAGTGTATGTGTCAGACTTGGAGAGGAGGAGCCTTCACACCCTTGCTGCAGGACACTTAGATCTGAAGATCACACACACACAAGTATAAGGCAAATAAAATCTAAAGTCCAGCACATTAAAACTATATCACAGACCTGGCTGGATATCACCTGTCTCAAGACAAAACATTACCATTACCTATAACTCTGCTTACCACAAGTAGTGAGGGTCACATATTCTGTCAGATCTGAACGATCAGCCAGGTTCATAGATGCTTCAGTAGATGGGAGGTCTGAAATGCAGACAACACATACAGCTTAATATGAACTGATGAAATACTGTACTTTGGAATTCTTATCATCCACTTCTCACAATCACATATTTTTGTCTGTGTCAAGATACAAATCTCTCAAAATATAAGTGCAGCAAAATATGAATTTTTAAATGTCCTACCATCATCACTGTAGATGAAGAAACACAGATCTTTGAAACATCCTCATCCACCTCTGCTCCCTGTTGATCTGTGACTTTCAGTGTTGTAGTCTCTGGGATAAGAAACTTCTGCTGGACTATACCATAACAACTCCACGTTACAACATGTTTACATCTTTATTCATTTAATACTAAACATCTGACTGACCTGCACTGAGAAAATCTGAGAAGCAAGCCTCTTCCAGTTTAATGTCCTTCTTCTTCCCTCCATGTTGTACTTTGATCAACATGTTGGTTTGACATAAAGGAAGAAAATGTCATATGTCTGAGAATAACATGTTCAAGTTAAAGTGTATCCCAACTACACACTGTTAAAATACACGTTTCTCACCGCTGTTCAAAACAGCAAGGCTACAGTTTATAAGCTCAACTGTTAGCATGCTAGCCAAAACTGACTTTTCAGCTGCGTCTGCGCCGTTGAGCCGGAAATTATTCTCTTAAAACACCGACATGCGGTTGCATTGTTGGATGGTTATTTCCAAAACAGTATTAATTACCTTCAAGATGCGCGTCGTCATTAATTTGTGAAGCTTATCAAACAGTTTGTCATTACCGTCATACAGACACATCACACGCCACAGACAGTATGGCCGACATTAACGTTTGAGTGAAAGCTAACAGCTCCACAATGGCAGCTAAGGACAGTTAGCTAACTAATGCTGTGGGAGCTACTTGCTCTAAATAATGGAGTAAAAGCAATGGGGTTACGTTCAACATCAAGTTCGCAGTCATTAGCGGTACTATGTAAGTAGATAAAGTGAGAACAATGACAAAATATCACACATTTAAAGTACTTTCTGATAAAAATCATGCTCTTACCAGCCTTGTGACGACGTTCCTTGTGCTGCTCATGCCGCGATAAAATGCGTCGTGAACTCCAGGGACAGAGTTAAAACCAGATCCTGAACACCAGGGAATAAACTCCAAAATTCAACTCGGCCTGGGTGTACACCTTAACACAAACTGTAGTCAGAGTTATAAAATAAACTTTGACACTTTTTTGCCTGACTCCAGATTTTAGTACTTTGTGAATTTGCTGTGTGTTAGTACATGTAGTTGTGTACAGTTCAGCTGCTGCTGTCCTTGGTGCTGAATTCACCAACCCAGCTGAATGGTCCTGAGTGCTTATTGTTGTAATTCATTTGGTATTTTGGAGAAGATTGAATATCATTACTATGGGTTATGTTTTGGTTAGAGTTAGGCTTTCAGTTATGATGGTTAAGGTTAGGTTAGGTTAGGTTAAGGGGCAAGAGAATGCATTATGGCAACGTGTCCTCACAACTATAGTAAGACAAGAAGTGCGTGCGTGTGTGTGTGTCCTTTGATGCCTTTGATGTATCAACATTCTACAGTCTTAATAATAATAATAATTATATAATAGGAATAATAATTATAAAATAATAGGAATAATAATAAATTATTAAAATAATAGGAATCATTTCTGCACAATTATTGACAAGGAAGGGAGGAGCTACTGCTGTTACAAGGACAAGAGGAAACTACAGGAAAGTCCTGATCTTATGGTTGCTTTCCTTGTCTACCAGACATTATGGTTTGTGTTTATAGTTTGTACTTTGAGATCTCAGCCTGATCTTGTGGTTTACTGATCATTTTCAGTCTGTATAAGAGGTGTGTGATGTTACTGCCAGTGCAAACCAAACATTTTCTGCTGTTGCTTCTTCATGTTAAAAGTTTTCCACTGGAAAATCAGATGCTGCATTAGCTGTGAAAAAGTTAGTGTTTTGTTTTTTCTTTTTTTTTAATGGTTCATATCACGACTTCCTCTTTCTGTCCTCTTTAAAGTTTCTGATCTTGACATTAAGACAGAATGTTTATCAGAACAATTGTGATAAACACACTCATTATTTTTCCCACCTGCTTGTTCACTGTCAACTCTGAACTCCTTCACCACCAGATTCCTCATTGTTCTTGGCAAAACTTCATACTCACACAAATGAGGTGTGAATGTGTGAGGATCAGGTGCTACAGACAGGTGTCCTGTTGGACTGGAAGAATTCTTTTTTCTTTGTCAGTAACAACAGTGAAATCCATCCCTGCCTGACTGTTCACATTGTTCCAAACCAGTTTTACACCAACAATTAGTAGATTTTCTGCCATTAAACCCTGCTGGTTCAGCTGGTTATGGAGTCCAAAACAAATTTATTCAGCCTGTTTAAACACAGGTTACACTTCAACTACTAAATTCTCACACACAATCAAATATAGCAACACATTTCCTACTTCTGCTCCAGGAACTCTGAACTCCTCATTGCTCCTCTTCAGAAATTAAACTAGTTTCAAAGCTTTTATAATCAAACATGACAGGAATTTTTCACACTGACATCTGGAGGAAAGAAACACTGTGATCTGGACATTCATTAGAAATCAAGACACCTAGCGGTCAGGAGCTTTCAACTTAGTGTTCAGTATGAAACATGAGTGGATGCACTGTGTGAAATGAATGAGAACTTTCTCACTAATGAGGGAACGTAATGAGGAGGACTTGTTTTTTCCTACAGTGATGAGACTCTATTAGCAGAAGTATAAAACCCAGGAACTGCATGCACTTAGACATTTCACTGAACTGGCAGTTGTAAATCTTTTGTCTTGTGATGTAAAATGTCTTTTGATGTTGGAAAAACCTTAATATTCTGTAAAAAATCATCTTTACATTCAGTGAAAGTGTTTTTGACTGAAGTTTTACCATCGAAAAATCCTGTAATTAGGTTCAAATAATTGAATATAAGCTTTTTTTTACAGTGATGGTACAGGTTCAGTGAATAACTGACCCAGTAATTTGGGATTTCTTCAAGGAAAAACTCACAAGAAATAAAGAAATAAACTAGACTCTCTTTGAACTGCAGCAGATACTCGAGCACAGAGACTCTATAAATCCTGTTTCAGCTCTGAGATCACTCTGGCATAAAAACATTGATTCATCATCATTTGGTGCTGTGTCATGTAGCATACAATGGCTGGAGAGATATGTCACTTATCATATTCAGTGCTGTTGGTCAAACATGATAGAGATGAAGGACTTTGCTTGTGTATATAATGTGAAAATATCAGACATGATTCATCTTCAGTAACAAAGTCTGAGGCTTGAGAACAGTTTGATATTTGTTTTAATCTTCATCATTAGATCACTTCTTTAATACAAAGCAGATATTAGTGATCCTTCCATATTCTGGAGAAAAAGGACCACGTGGTCCAGTGGACCATGAAACCACCGAACCTCTGTGACTTCATTTCACTCAAACACTTTCTAAAGTTTTGCTCAGTGTCTTGTCAGAGCTGAATGTGTGGAGTGTAAAACCAAAGATCACTTGCTGGTTTTAATGGTTGAGTGGTGAAGTAGCCTTGCTGCTCTGCTCTGTTTCTGTCTGACTGCTGTGGTCTGAGGATCACACGTGATTTGTGCTGCTTCAAAGATTCTTGTAATACTGTGTGAGCAGAGTAAGAGGGAGCCAAAGTATCACTGGTAATCTGAATGTCCTCTGTGTAAAGTAGCTTAAGCTGCTTGTCAGTACAGGATGGTAACAATTTGTTGGCCTTCTTGGTGACTGCTGTGGTGTTTTTGGTCGATGGATGGGGGGAGGCAGTCTTTGATGTGGTGGAGGATCAGCTGCTTGAAGCACTTCATAATGATGGGAGTGAATGCCACTGGGCGGTAGTCACTGAGGCTGTCTGGGGTTGATTTCTTGGGGATGATGGTGGCTGGCTTTAGGCAGGCAGGGATGCTGGTCTGTGACAGGGACAGGTTGAAGATGGTGGTGAAGACCGGTGCCAGCTGAGCAGTGCAGACCTAGAGCACCTTCCCAGGTACTCCACCTGGACCTGTAACCTTATTGGGATTCAGGCTCATGAGCACCTGTCTCACCTCCTCACCTCATATTCCTGTACAGGCAGTGGATCACTGTGGGGTTGGGGGGTGAGATGATGGAGCTGTGGTCCCTGCAGTCGTCTCAAAGTGAGCAAAAAAGCTGTTTAGTTGTTCTGCTAGTGAGATGCTTGTTTCTGCAGTGGTCACCCCACGCCCCCTGTAGTTCATCAGGTTCTGTATGTCCTGCCACACCTGCCGTGGGTTATTTGCAGAGAGGTGGTCCTCTATTTTCCTCTTGTAGTCCACCTTTCCCTCTTTGATCCCCCTCTTCAGGTCAGGTCTAGCAGCGCTGTACCATGCCCTATCACCTGACCTGAAGGTGGAGATGTGGACTCTGAGGAGTGACCGGACGTAGCTGTTCATCCAGGCTTTCTGACTGAAGAAGTCCAGGATGAGTCTTTTTGTTGTCACATTTTCCACAAAGAACCTGATGTAGTTCAGTACAGCTTCTGTGTGTTCAGCCAGGTCCTCATGTTTGAAGCGCTCCCACTCTGTGAGAAGCAGTCTGGTCCTGGCCCTTCCTAACCCTAACCCTGTGACAGTGTTCCATCCAAATACATGTCTCCTATTGTTCATTCTGCAGTGTTTCTATCCAACTCTTCATAATTCAATATATTTAGACAGAACCAAATCATTCTGATATTACTTACAAACATTATGAGACTGAATGTTTAGACAATACTTTTCACATCTTCTGAAGTCAATGATGTTTGAACTGTAGCAAAAAAAGGATTTCAATGGAACAATGTCTACAGAGCCTCTTACAGCTCTTTGCTTCTTCTACACAGTCATTATGACAAGTTCACCACAGAAAGCGATAAAAAATATGCACTCAACGTAGAAAAAAAAGCCAAAAAACTCCACCTCTGTAAGACTGTTAATACATTTTACATTTTAGAAAAAAAAAAAAACGTCATTAGTTTGGCTGATAAAAGGATTTAGTCAAATGAAATTAACTTAAAAAACACATTAAGAAAAACTACTTCTCCATCTATGAGGTGTTAATAATTTGATCACATCTGACACAGCAGCTGCTACTGTTAAAAATCCAAACTCTTTATAACTGTAGCAGGTTTTTAAGATATTTAATAGATGATTTATTTAGATTATTAGTATGTTTTATAGATCCTGTTTAATATTTAGCACTGCTGTTTCTGACACAACTACCAAAGTATTATTAAACTGATGAATGAATGAATGGAGTTGTACCTACTGTAACATGTTCACCTCTGCTGAACACTTTATAATATAACAGGTCTTTAGGAGGGTCTACCCCACCCTAACCCAAACCTTCTGACAATGTTCCATCCAAACTTCCTACTCTTCATATTGAAATGTTCATTGTAATATTCATACTTGTTGCATTGTTTATTCATCTGACAGCTAAATGAATGTGTGTTCCACTGGTTTCAGGCTCCAGAGCTCAGGAGATGTGAAAGTTTGGGTTGTAAATCACTCACATTAATTCAGACTGTGAGACTCAGAAACTGACATAATCAGAGCACTTTAAACCTGTGCACTCCTGACCTCTAGTGGCTGGAGTCAGTGTGACATGCTCTCACATAGCACACCTTCTAATGCATGTTTGAACTTATTCATCAGTTAATAAATGTACGTTATAATTTTAAACATTAATTTAAAGGAAAATGGGAAATCTATCAAACAAAAAATTCTTTAGATTAAAAAAAATCATCAAAAAAAAAAACAAAAAACAAAACAAAACAAAACATTGTACTTTTGATTGGTATTTTGTGTTGTGTATGTTCTGTCATTATACTGACATATGAACTGTGGGAAGAACATGTTGGGATGGAATATTGTCTGTAGACCCTCCAAAAGCCTTTTACCTCTGTCATCGAAGTTATGCCAATTTGGTCTCAATCGACAGAATTATTACATTTAAAAATGTTTTAAATGGTTGAAATACTGAGCTCAATACTTTGGGACTTATGTACTAAGATGCACTAAACCTATATACATAGTAAGGTGAATTTATTTTTTCCTTCTTTTTTTGACTGCAGATGAAAATGAAAGTTTGAAGGAAGGAGTTGGAAAAAAAGACTTACCAATACTTTTTTCTCTTTTAAAAGTTTTTAAAGAAAGTGCTATTAAATAATATTCTAGATGATGGAAAACTACAAAGCCCCAGGTTTGATGTCTGTTTAAGATCATTACACAAAAGAGAGAGATGATAAAGAGGCTCTCTCTCATTTCATTTGATATTTATAAAACTGAGATACACATTTCCAAACAAGGGGGTTTGTACCCACTCTGTTTTGCTGTTTCAGTTGTTCTCTCTCATCTTTTCTTGTAAACCTTCATTTTTGCATCCTCAGAGTTAAAAGCCAACACCTGGAAGTCACTGATCTGAAACAAGGACAATGAAAACATAAGCTGATTATTTAGGATTTATTCATACAAAAGTCAGTTATCACCATGGGTCTAAAAAAGCTACAGTGACAGATGCAAATAATGAGTGGACCATACAGAAAAACATGTTTCTATCACATTAACCTGTAGCTCTTTCTTTCCAACACTGATATCATATCATATCATATCATATCAGTATAGGTGAGTGATGTCTGTCGCGTTCAACAACATGATACTAGGAAGTCAAAGTGGAAGCACTGGGATCTGAAATCATTCTGGGACGGATGTGACTTCTCTCTGTTATTTTCAACAACATAATGTCCCAGTATTTAGAATACAATCCATAAATAAATGAAGATATTTCTGATATAACACATTTGTGCACACACGAAGACATTTTCAACAGCTGTTGTTGTGAAGACATTTGAGTCGCAAGGACTTTTGATATGTATTTTACAAGTAAATGAATGTTTATACAAACAGACAAACCATTAGTATTTATACAAAACACAGATCAATTTATAAAATGAGTAAAAATAGTTCTATGCAGCTGAATAAAATATTTAAATGCTGCCTTCACATTGCTACTTTTACTTTGATAATTAAAGAACATTTTGCTGACAATGCTACAGACTTTTACTGAAGTAACATCAGCTAACAGTCATGTAAAAGACAGTTTACATGACATTTGTTCCTCACACAGGTGACACAGGTCCAACATGAAGCCTGTCAGTCAGAGCAAGGTAAAGAGACTGAAACATATTTAATTAGAAACATGGCACAGTTTTCATGCTGTTTATATTGGGATTTTCACTCGTCCTCTCTCCTTTCAACTCGGTGACAGATGACAATTCATTTGTTGACTGACTTTAACAATACTAACCACGTGTCACGTTCTGCTCCAGCAACGTTATCAAAGCTTAAACTGACCTGAAATGATGACGTATCGACGTCCGCTGACCAGGAGCGACTCCAAACCACCCACTCCCTCTTGTGGTGAAACTACACCATTACAATGCCTGTACTATTTATAATAGGCCACACCACTTAGTTATAAATAAATGAACAGCTGAGCAAACTAAACTATTAACAAGCAGTAAATATGTAGAAGAGGGTTCAGGAAACAGACACACTCTGTAATTTTAAAATTAGGTTTAATCTTTTTGTTTGACAAAGGATGTAAGAGGAGACAGTGCTATGAATCAGCCCCTGCTCATATACAGTGAATACATGTGGCAGTCACTTCCCTTTGGTCCTCACTGTGGCTCATTGTTCCTCAGGTGTGTGTGGGTGCAGCTGTGCTCATAGTGGTGTAGGAGTGATATCTCTTCTTCTGTGGTTGGTATTGACACTGGCAGTGAGGCTGGAGGGTTGGCAGTGTTGCTTGCTCTGTCAGTCAGAATGAAATAGTTAAACTGATGGATTTCCATCAAAGTTTGTTCTTTCATCGTCTCTAGAGGATAAATCCTGATGACTCTGCTGTTTCCTCTGCCATTAGTAGGTCAAATGTTTTGTTTGTCCAGTCAAATATCTTCACATCTATTCAATGTATTGTCACAGAATTTGGTGAAGACATTTTCCTTCCCAGCAGGATGAATCCTAATGACTTTGTTAATCCAGCTCCACTGTAGTAGACACAGGAGTGGAGGTTAGAGTGTGACACAACATCCAGTTCAGTCCCTGACTGATTTTACCATGTTGCCACATACATCACAGTAATGTTTGAGTCTGCTGAAGTGCTAATGAATGAGGAAAATCCTCTCACAATCAACTTTAGAGTCACTTCTCTGAATGATGCCTCGATTACACTGAGGAACAATGTTTCTAGAAAGTAAATCAACTGACCTGTAGATGTTTCTTCAACCCTTATATGGTGTTCAGGTCTGTGGATCTGTGGGACCCATTTTCATTTTTTATCAAAAGAAGAATGAAAAGTGATTTTTCAAACTCACTCATTTTCTGTGAAGAACATATATCAGAATACATTTTCAATGACCACAAACTGTACACACCATATTACATACAGGATGTTCGGGTCCACTGGACCCGGGGCTAATGAAAGAGTGGAAACTGTAGGTCCTGTGTACCTTCACTATGTCCTCCACCTGTCTGGGCCTGTTAGTGTGTGTTTGGGTTTTGTGTGTCTGCCCAAGCTAGCTGCCATCAGGACAGTGTGGGAGAAGTGGGTGCACTGTCTCCCCCTGGCCTAATGTCACCATTGATGAGCAGCTATTTAGGGGCCAGTGCTCAGTATATGGTGTCCTCATATGCTTGGAAATTACAAGTCATGTGATGCCACTTCCTCATATGCTTGCAACTTACAAGTCATGTGATGCCACTTCCTCATATGCTTGGAACTTACAAGTCATGTGATGCCAGTTCCTCATATGCTTGCAACTTACAAGTCATGTGATGCCACTTCCTCATATGCTTGCAACTTACAAGTCATGTGATGTCACTTCCTCATATGCTTGGAACTTACTTAAGTCATGTCATCATCTGCCTGGGTCCAGGCCCAGGTCTCAGGACCCTGAGAGATTAAGTCTCGCGCTCTACCAACTGAGCTAACAGGCGGCTGAACTTACAGGTCTACACAGGGAAACCTGATGGAGGAGCCCCTGAGAAAAATCAAGAGTTGTTCTGAAAAACCTTGTTTCATTTGTAACATGAGTAACAAAAATATGACACCACACAAGGGTTAATTGAAGGAACTATGACAATGTGTGTCCTCTGTCCTACATTGACACTGATGCAGTCCTCATCTACTTTGACATCAGCAGACAAGAGACATGAGACAGTGCTCTTAAGAAGGTGAGTGTTAGGAAGCAGTGATGTGTCGGAGGCGAATGAAACGGTTCTTAGAACCGGATCTGCTGCTTTTTTTTGTGTGTGTGAGTTCAAGCTACAAGTGATTGGTCAGCTACATGATGTGTGGTGGCATCTGTGTGTCCACACTGAGCAGGAGGGGGGGCAGTTACAGACACAGCACACACAGGATCAACCCCTCAAATCTGAGACATTTGGTTTTTCTTAATGTCAATCTTATCTAAAGACGAGCTGAAACTGTTACCTGGATGCTATTTTACTTTTGTTTTACACATTTTCGTTTATATTTTCTTGTGTGATTCTCTAAGCTTCTCTGTGTTGTTTCACTGTAAACAGTTAAAAATTTCTTAAAATGTATTTTTTGTAGTGCTGTGTTCCATGTTGAGTATAATAAGACAAATAATACATTTTTGATACAATGTATGTTTTTTACATTTGTTATTTATTTACACACAATTTTACATTATTTTAGTAATAAAATCATTTAAGCAGCCAAAATAAATAAATCAAATAAATCTGAGAAGCGACTTGGAGGGGAAAGAGTCGGCTCTTTTTATATTTTATTTTTCACCTTATTTATTTTAGATACATCTTTTCTCTGTGTACACACTTCTCTGTGCAATTTGTCTTCTTAATTTTCAATTGGGAGTCTGTCCGTAACCAAAGAATTTCGCGACGTAGATTAATTAAGTTTTTCTAAATCTGATTCTGAGCCATAAGAACCTGCTCTCTGAAAAGAGTCGGATTTCCCATCACTGTACTCCAGGGTTCCTAAAAGTTTACTTTCACTTTGACTGAAGTTTGAGGCGCAGACGATTTTCTTTGTCTGAAGGTAAATGTCCGCACTTTTGTTTTACTCGTCAACACTTCCTGTAGTTACCTGAATTACTTGATGTTCGAGTTTTTAGTGTTTTATTGTGTGTGTTTTTTAATACCGCGTTGTGGTGTTTAGTTGTGTGGACTCGTGAGTTGTCAATGTAAAGTCGGGATGAGGCAGGAAAAGGGCCGTCATTATGCGCCATGTTGTGTGGATATTTGCAGTAGAAGCGGTGGAGTCAGAGTAGAAGCAGAGTGAGCTGATGGTCAGTAGCTGAACACGGAGCCTTTGTTAGTCTGTGGCTCCACTTACTGCTGACTGAAGGCAGCTTTTCCTGCCTGAATCAGCCTGTGGAGGAGGCGGACCTGAGCCGCTGCTCTCCCGCAGTCTGAGCCGCTAAATGCGGTCTGAGCTCGGCCGGACAGCGGCTGGAGAACAGCTCTGACTTTCTCTGTCATTAGATGAATTCTACGGGACTGAGCTCAGAGGGGCTGACAGGGTTTTTCAGAGAGACAGTTAACACTCCATCCACAGAGTCAGAGGCCTCCTGGTCCTATCAGGACAAACTCTACCTGATGAATTAGATGATAAAGACCCAAATCCATAAATACTCTCACAATAAAGCATCTCAGCAGCTCTGATAGGTGATTATATCTCTGTGGCTGGTCACAGTACAAACAGAAAAACTGTCTGTCAGGACATATTTGCTGTTTTTATTGATGTCTATCTGTGTCTCTGCTGTTTGGTTTGGTTTTGGTTTGTTGTTGCTGCTTCATATAGTTCAGACTTTACTATTAGAAAAGGCAGGAAAGTGCCAGGGGTCCCAACTAAAAGGGCCCCTGGAATAATATTGAGGAGAAATGAACTGAGTCTCAGTTGTTTTGTGTGGAATAATCACCTGCAGCTTGTTTCATCAAGTCATTTTCTACAGAAACACTGCAGACAAACAGATTGTCAGATAAAATCAGTGGATCTCAGTCCATCTGTGTGTCAGTGAATGGAAATGGTCGTCTCTGAATCGTGTGTGAAAGATATGAAAGAGGAAAGAAGAGCCAATCAGTGGAGGAGCAGCTGATATTTCTACAGGACAAATGATGGAGAAAAGAGCAGGGACATAAAGGTCTGGACAGATGAGTCGGTGCTCTGTCTCCAGGGATGTTTTCACTGCACAGTCCTGTGGGGATGATTTGGACTCATTGGTGGATACAACGAACCATGATTTACCAAATCAGTCAAAGCAGGATTACAAATCAAAACTGGAAAACAAGATGGCAGCAAACAAACTTGGTTCAGCCTGGGCAAGCATGAAAACTTCTGCAGGCCTTCAGACCACAGAGCTCAGTACTCGTGTCTTTTTAGATGGTTGGAACTCAGACACAGAGCTGGATAATGCTCTGAATTGTTTTTATTGTCATTTTGATTCCTTTGGTTTTAGCACAGAAACTCAGGAACTGAAACATAAACTTAAAGACACTATGCACTTTAACATTGAGCTGTGTGATTCTGTGCAGTAAAAGTGAACAAAGGTCACGGCCCCGATAATATTTGTGGATGTTTAGTGAAGTCCTGTGCACATTAACTGAGTCCTGTGTTTCAATATATTTTTAATAAGTCCTTACAGACACAACATGTCCCTAAGCTCTGGAAAGATCCTGTGGTTTCTGTCCCAAAACACTGAATGATTTTAAAGCAGTCACCCTGACTTCAATTTGAATGGAAACTTTTGAGAAACTGGTCAGATCTGAGGTCCTGAAGCAAAGTGAACATGCACTGGATCCTCTGCAGTTTGCATACAGGCCTCACAGAGGAGAGGAGGATGCTACAGTGACTCTGCTCAACATGCTTTTTAAACATCTGGATTTTAATGGGACACACACCAGGCTTTTATTTGAGGACTTGTCTTCTGCTTTTAATACAATCCAACCTCACATTTGAATTGAAAGGCTCCTAGAACAGTTTGATTTAAATAATAATCTGGTGGGTTGGATTCTGGATGTTTTAACCAACAGGACACAGAGAGTGAGGGTCAACAGTACATTGTCTGACCAAAGGTGTTCTTCCACTGTTTCTCCTCAAGGGTGTGTGTTGTCACCACTATTGTTCATTTTATACACAAACATGTGTCAGAGCAGACATGACAGCAGAAGCATCATAAAGTGCTGATGACTCAGTTATTGTTAGTCTCCTCCAGGACGGTGAGAGCAGCCATGGACCAGTCATTGATGATTTAGTTCAGTGGTGTGAGGAATCCTACCTGCAGCTAAATGCTACAACAACCAAAGATATGCTCATTGATTTTAGGAGGAAACCCCACAGGCACCAAGTCACTTTAATTAAAGGTCAGACCATTGAGTATGTGCAGTCTTACAAATATCTTGGGACTATCATTGACAGCAAATTGACTTTTTGAAAAAAATTGTGAAGTGGTTTGTAAAAAGGCTCAGAAACATTTACACTGTTTAAGGAAACTTGCAGATTTTCACATTGACTGAACCATAATGAGCATGTTTATCTCTTTGATAGAATCCATTTTATTATTTTCTTTAGTGTCATGGTTCAGTCAGACAACTTTAAAACAGAGGAACAAATCTACCTACAGATACAAATAAAGTAACATGAACCTGAGGATGATTTCAGTTGATGTGCAGATGAATGATTTGTGTTTTCTCTCCAGATGAAGGTAGAAAGTGTGTGTGAGCTGATGTGGATGTGAATTCAGCATCATGAATCAGTGTGAGGACAGAGAGGAGGGAGCCCCTCCCCCTAAAAGCAGTCTGTGTGGGGACCATGAGATCCAGACCAAAGCTCAGAGGTGAGATGAGGATCTCTAACTGTCCATGACTCTTCTCCATGTCAGAGCTCAGCACTCACATCACTGAACCATCATTATTCACACTCAAAGCTCTGTGTGTGTTGTGTTGAAGGCCAGAGCAGCAGCACACACCAGACTCTGCTGGACCTGGACCTGAACATGGACCTGAGCCCAGCTGTGTGTCCATGAAGAGTGACTGGTCAAAGGATGAGCCCATTGATTTCAAAGGACAGCCTCCCTCTGCTGCAAAGAAGTGAGCTGCAGCTGAGTTTAAAATGTATCAGACAGCTGTCCTGTATAACTGGTCTTCTATGAAAGATGAAGTGATTGTGTTTTGTCTCCAGGCTTCATGAATGACACAGTATATGAACATAATCAGGCTGAAACACAGGCTTTAGTGGCAAAGTTGATGTTTCTCTTTTCAAGAAAAGCACTTCTTATGTTCTTATATGTGTCATTCAGATCAGAACTAAAACTCCCTGTAACTCAGCACCTATCCAGTTCCAGTGTTTGTGTTAGTGTCCTGTAGCAGAGGTGAGACTTCTGTCAAACCCAGTGTGAGTCCTTAAAACTCATCATTTAAAAGGTGGACTTGTTGTGATGACTCTAGGTCATGAGGTACAGAACTGATTGCTTGTTTCCTCTCATTGAGAATGTCACAGCACAGTAGTGTTTGCTTTAATCAGGACAGTCACCACAGAACATAAAAGCAGCTGCTGTTTGTGTACAAAGCATAAAACGCTCACAGATGCTGCAAACATAATGTGAGCTAATTCTTCATGATTCCTCCACAGAGTGGACCAGGAGAGCTCAGAGGTTCCCAGTGCTCAGTCTGCCCAGCAGCATCAAACACACCTGGACTCCATATTTATGGTCTGTACATGGACAACAAATACTTTGACATCTGTTGTGTTGACAATAATCTCCATGCTGCACTTTTTAGAGCAGTGGATTGTCAGTGTGTCCAACATGGATCTGATGTTTGGCTCCATGGTTTTACTTTGATTGTGTGATTCATATAGTTTTCTGTTCCAGCTGCTGGAGGAGAACATTGTGACTTTTGTGAAGAAGGAGCTGAAGAAGATCCAGAAGGTTGTGAGTCCAGATTACCCACAATGCTCAGAGAGTCAGAGGGAGGATGAGGAGGTGTTGGACGGTGAGGATGAAGAGCAGAGGAGGAGCAGCAGAGAGGCTTTTGTGAAGATCACAGTGAACTTCCTGAGGAGAATGAAGCAGGAGGAGCTGGCTGACTGTCTGCACAGCAGTAAGAGGATTTCTCTAAAGATTCAACATGATGGACAAATGGGACATTTACTAACGTCTCAAGACATGGAGGGACATATGTTCATGTGTGTTCTTTAGGGGGATTAACGTGTCATGTTTTCTTTATGAATCAGTCATTGATGTTGTTTCTTGTTTGTTCATTCAGGACATGTTGCTCCAGTTTGTCAACGTAAACTTAAATCTACTCTGAAGAAGAAGTTCCAGTGTGTGTTTGAGGGGATCTCTAAAGCAGGAAACCCAACCCTTCTGAATCAGATCTACACAGAGCTCTACATCACAGAGGGAGGGACTGGAGAGGTCAATGATGAACATGAGGTCAGACAGATTGAAACAGCATCCAGGAAACCAGCCAGACCAGAAACAAGCATCAGACAAGAAGACATCTTTAAAACCTCACCTGGAAGAGACGGACCAATCAGAACAGTGATGACAAAGGGAGTGGCTGGCATTGGGAAAACAGTCTTAACACAGAAGTTGACTCTGGACTGGGCTGAAGACAAAGCCAACCAGGACATACACTTCACATTTCCATTCACGTTCAGAGAGCTGAATGTGCTGAAAGAGAAAAAGTTCAGCTTGGTGGAACTTGTTCATCACTTCTTTACTGAAACCAAAGAAGCAGGACTCTGCAGGTTTGAAGAGGTCCAGGTTCTGTTCATCTTTGACGGTCTGGATGAGTGTCGACTTCCTCTGGACTTCCACAACACTGAGATCCTGACTGATGTTACAGAGTCCACCTCAGTGGATGTGCTGCTGACAAACCTCATCAGGGGGAAACTGCTTCCCTCTGCTCGCCTCTGGATAACCACACGACCTGCAGCAGCCAATCAGATCCCTCCTGAGTGTGTTGACATGGTGACAGAGGTCAGAGGGTTCACTGACCCACAGAAGGAGGAGTACTTCAGGAAGAGGTTCAGAGAGGAGAAGCAGGCCAGAAGGATCATCTCCCACATCAAGACTTCACGAAGCCTCCACATCATGTGCCACATCCCGGTCTTCTGCTGGATCACTGCTACAGTTCTGGAGCATGTGTTGAAAACCAGAGAGGGAGGAGGGCTGCCCAAGACCCTGACTGAGATGTACATCCACTTCCTGGTGGTTCAGTCCAAACTGAAGAATGTTAAGTATGATGGAGGAGCTGAGACAGATCCACACTGGAGTAAAAAGAACAGGAAGATGATTGAGTCTCTGGGAAAACTGGCTTTTGAGCAGCTGCAGAAAGGAAACCTGATCTTCTATGAATCAGACCTGACAGAGTGTGGCATCGATATCAGAGCAGCCTCAGTGTACTCAGGAGTGTTCACACAGGTCTTTAAAGAGGAGAGAGGACTGTACCAGGACAAGGTGTTCTGCTTCGTCCATCTGAGTCTTCAGGAGTTTCTGGCTGCTCTTCATGTCCATCTGACCTTCATCAAGTCTGGAGTCAATCTGCTGTCAGAACAATCAACCTCCCTGTGGTCTAAACTGTTCAGAGACAAACCTGATCCAACACAGTTCTACCAGAGGGCTGTGGACAAGGCCTTACAGAGTCCAAATGGACACCTGGACTTGTTCCTCTGCTTCCTCCTGGGTCTTTCACTGCAGACCAATCAGACTCTCCTACGAGGTCTGCTGACACAGACAGGAAGTGGCTCACAGACCAATCAGCAAACAGTCCAGTACATCAAGAAGAAGATTGAAGAGACTCCCTCTGCAGAGCAAAGCATCAACCTGTTCCACTGTCTGAATGAACTGAATGATCGTTCTCTAGTGGAGCAGATCCAACAGTCCCTGAGTTCAGGACGTCTCTCCACAGATAAACTGTCTCCTGCTCAATGGTCAGCTCTGGTCTTCATCTTACTGTCATCAGAAAAAGATCTGGACGTGTTTGACCTGAAGAAATACTCTGCTTCAGAGGAGGCTCTTCTGAAGCTGCTGCCAGTTGTCAAAGCCTCTAACAAAGCTCTGTAAGTGTATAGATAGTTGGATTTATTCATCATTATATAAAGACTCTGCTATTTTATTCAGCAGGAGGGAAAATCAATTCCTCTCTTCTTTAATTCCTGATCATCATCTCTGAGCTCTGAGCTTCATCACATTGAATCTGAATTAAAATAATGGATCCTACATTAAAGAGCCAAGTCTCAGCTTTAATTTGAGCAGGTTGACATCAGTATAGAAAGAACTGTGTGGGAGATTCAGCCCTTTTAGTGGTTCAAAAGTAACTGGACAAATACACATGAAGTGAAACAAACTCATCAGATTTAATATTTATTGTAAAATCCTTTGCAGTCATTGACTGTAGTATCCATTATTGTATTTTAAAGTGAATGTGCTGAGAAACCAAATAACATATCATGTCTAACTGTCCAAATACTTACGGCCTTGACTGTACATGTGTGTTTATTACTGGTTGTGTCATATTTAACTGTCATGTCTCCAACTTGTTGAGAATAAAACAGAAAGGATTTGAATCAGAGCCAATGAAAGATGATCATCAATGTAGAAACTCCTCATTGGTTAGCAGGTGGATAAAGAGCTGATATTTCTGCTTCACTCAACAAATCTGTGTTTGATGTTTGGCCCAGTTTTCAAATGCAGGTCTGTTAGTTTGCTGTGAGCTGCAGAGCAAACTGAGAGTTTTGTTCCTTTGATTGTCCTTTCAACACAAATGTTATTTGACTTTTTCTTCATTGTTTCCTCTTTAGACTGAGCAGCTGTAACCTCTCAGAGAGAAGCTGTGAAGCTCTGTCCTCAGTTCTCAGCTCCCAGTCCTCTAGTCTGAGACACCTGGACCTGAGCTACAACAAGCTGCAGGATTCAGGAGTGAAGCTGCTGTGTGGTTTTCTGGAGAGTCCACACTGTAGACTGGAGACTCTGAGGTCAGTTCACTGTCTGTTACTGTTGTAGATCTTATATCTTTAATCCACAACTGAACCTGGTTTATCTTCATCCAGAACTTGAATCCATTCATCTTGAATGAATGAGATTTGAAATAGTTGTTGTTCCATATTGTGACTTTTTCTTATCTCAGACTAACAATTATTCCTTCAGTTTCACTTAAAATTGTAAATTGTGGTCTTTTCTCATTGAGTTGAATTGAATTGACTTGTTAAACGTGTTTAGGAGCAAAGTCTTAAAGGACCACACTGTTGGTTTATAGATAGATAGATAGATAGATAGATCGATAGATAGATAGACTTTATTCATCCCTCAGGGGGAAATTATGTTAAAGCAGCAAGTAAAACAGTCACAAAAAGAAAGGAAAGGACAAGCTGACAGCTAACTGGCAGCACTTAGCAACTCTACAAAATACAGTGTAACAAGGTATTGTGGGTCATAGGAAGGCTAAGTTGTTGATTGTCTGACCAGTTATGTTAGGTCATGCAAGGTTGACCTGCAAATGGTGTCATAAACTGTAAAAGGGTCTGGTAAACAGTTGTAAAGTAATTGAACTTAGGGGGGTCAAATTCTTGGTATGCAATGGGGGGGTTACTTACGATATATAATGGGCTTCTTCTGAACTGTTTCTTTAGATCTGTGACAGAAGGTACAGTGTGCGTGTCACAGGTCTCCAGATATCTGCATCTGAATTACCCATATATACTTTGTAAGAATAAAGTGTATTTTTAAATTGGAGAATTTGAGGTTCAGTGATTCCTTCTTATTAATTAAGTTGGGGTTAAGAGAGATAGCAGTTCCCCGACAGTATAAAGACATAAAGAGTGAAAATATATATTTATATATATATATATATATATATATATATATATATATATATATATATATATGACAAGAAAAATAACATTAGTATGAATAAGATAAAATAAAAAAATAACAGGGAGGACAATAATATGTACAATAATATATACAATGTAAAAATATAACCTGTCAGGTGTGCAGTGTGTACATTTATAATAGAAAAATAGAGCCATGGTTCTCTAATGGTGGTATGTACAGTTGTGCAGCAGTGTATAGTTATGTACACATAATATACATATACAAGGGGTGTGCGATATGACGATATTAGATCGTGAAGGATTAGAAAGTGTTGACGATCTGCCAGAGGACAGAGATCGTATTATCGTCTATAGGACACATTCTATTAATTGCAGCTCTATGCTTGCGCACAGACGCACGAGAAGGTTTTTTTTTCCTTGGGCAACTAACAGCCCGCTTCACGTGAACATGACCAACCAATCATGGCGAAGTACGAGCAGTGCAGATTTTTTTTTTTTTTTACTAGCCTCGCTGTTTTAGTCAAGCTGTAGCGGGTAGCCATGGCCGACAACGAAAGTGAACGCTTGGAGTTGGTCCCCAAAAAGAACTCCAGTCGTATGGACAGTGTTGGGGAGTAACGGAGTTCATGTAACGGCGTTACGTATTCAGAATATGTAACGGTGTTTCTGTCTTGGCCAACGCATTCCTGTCCCGGCTCTGTTTTGCCGGCTGCGGCTCAAGCTCTCGCTCCTGCTGCTCCTCGTCCGACTCCATTCTGACCGACTGATCAGGCGAATAGCTCGTTTATTTCCGTTTGTTTTCGTGGAGCTGGGGCTTCTGGGAAACGCATCGGGTTGCCTTTGTTCATTTTAGAGAATAAATATAAACTCGTGAAACAGAGAAGTATCGTCACGTAATCCATTGATTTCAACAATGTAACTGTATTCTGAATACTATCTATTTAAACTGTAACTGTAATGGAATACAGTTACTCAGAATTTGTATTCTGAATACGTAACGCCGTTACATGTATTCCGTTACTCCCCAACACTGCGTATGGAACTGGTTTGGGTTTTCTCCAAACGACAAAGCGCAAACACAACGAACCTCTTTAACCACCTGCAGAGGCAGCATCCGAAACAATTAGCTGAGAGCCAAGCAGCGAGGCCAACCACACATCAGCCAGTGGTAACGGCTAAAGACATTACACAGAAACAACCAACTATAACACAAGCCTTTGATAAAAGCACGCTGTGTGAGAGAAGGAGCAAACGGTGGAAAGAGGTGACTTTTTTGCCTTTAAGTTTTTACAAAGAAAATAGTTTGGTTTTAAATTAACTTCACTGTAAAAATGAACTGTGATAAAATCGTGATCGTGATTTTACCATTAAAAAATCGTGATGTGATATTTTTGCCATATCACCCACCCCTAACTGAAGTTAATGAGAGCTGTGTTTGACTTTTAGTATCTGACTGTTTTTAAGCTGCATCCTGTTGGTTCAGGTGTTTGGAGTTTCCATTTTCCAAACTTGTACATTCTCAACCTTCTTCAGCTCTGAACAGATGATGAAACACTCAACGCTTCCAAGCAGGAACTTTGTCTCCTAAACTCACATCTTTTATTCTTTATTCAGTTTGAGTCACTGCTGGTTGTCAGAGATCAGCTGTGCTTCTCTGGCCTCAGCTCTGAAGTCCAACCCCTCCCATCTGAGACACCTGGACCTGAGTCAAAACAGCCTGCAGGATTCAGGAGTGAAGGATCTGTGTGGTTTTCTGCAGAGTCCAGACTGTGGACTGGAGACTCTGAGGTCAGACTCCATTGTTTACTTGTGTGATGAGATGAATATGATGTGAAAGTTGTGCTTTATTCAGTATTTATTAGGTCAAATCTCCTTCAGAATTTCTAACATTCAAAGTGTGAAATGGTTTCTTCACTCTTTGCTTTATGATCTGTGATGTTTATAGTGACTGAAGTTAATGAGAGCTGTGTTTGACTTTTAGTATCTGACTGTTTTTAAGCTGCATCCTGTTGGTTCAGGTGTTTGGAGTTTCCATTTTCCAAACTTGTACATTCTCAACCTTCTTCAGCTCTGAACAGATGATGAAACACTCAACGCTTTCAAGCAGGAACTTTGTCTCCTAAACTCACATCTTTTATTCTTTATTCAGTTTGAGTTCCTGCAGTTTGTCAGAGATCAGCTGTGCTTCTCTGGCCTCAGCTCTGAAGTCCAACCCCTCCCATCTGAGACACCTGGACCTGAGTGAAAACAACCTGCAGGATTCAGGAGTGAAGCATCTGTGTGGTTTTCTGCAGAGTCCAGACTGTGGACTGGAGACTCTGAGGTCAGACTCCATTGTTTACTTGTGTGATGAGATGAATATGATGTGAAAGTTGTGCTTTATTCAGTATTTATTAGGTCAAATCTCCTTCAGAATTTCTAACATTCAAAGTGTGAAATGGTTTCTTCACTCTTTGCTTTATGATCTGTGATGTTTATAGTGACTGAAGTTAATGAGAGCTGTGTTTGACTTTTAGTATCTGACTGTTTTTAAGCTGCATCCTGTTGGTTCAGGTGTTTGGAGTTTCCATTTTCCAAACTTGTACATTCTCAACCTTCTTCAGCTCTGAACAGATGATGAAACACTCAACGCTTTCAAGCAGGAACTTTGTCTCCTAAACTCACATCTTTTATTCTTTATTCAGTTTGAGTTCCTGCAGTTTGTCAGAGATCAGCTGTGCTTCTCTGGCCTCAGCTCTGAAGTCCAACCCCTCCCATCTGAGACACCTGGACCTGAGTGAAAACAACCTGCAGGATTCAGGAGTGAAGCATCTGTGTGGTTTTCTGCAGAGTCCAGACTGTGGACTGGAGACTCTGAGGTCAGACTCCATTGTTTACTTGTGTGCTGAGATGAATATGATGTGAAAGTTGTGCTGACAGTAAAGTGCAGACATCACACTGATATTATACTGATCCACACTGAGGATCTTCATGGTAAAGTCTGTTTTCTTCTTCTGTGGTTTAGTCCACTGACTGTGGCAGAGCAATGTTGAGCTACAGATTTCAAAGCTTCATTTAACAAGAAAAAAAGCTTCACTCTTTAAATCACATCCAAGTTTTTTCCACACTCACATCAACAAATATATATTCAGTATTTTCTTCTTCCAACACGACTAGAAAGTGATGAGACTAAAGTCAAAGTGACTCAGATACAGCTCTGGAAAAAATTGAGAGACCACTGCAAATTCTTCTGAAATCAATATCTCTACAGGTATGACAGCCATTCCATTCCTGTGTATGTTGAATTCCAACAGAAGCACACCTCAGTCTACTTAATGAGGTACTGATTAGGTGATCACCTGAACCAAATCCTATTTAATGAGGAAAAGTCTAAAAACCACTGCTGTGGTCATCACTATGCTCTTGCAATAGGACTGGATGGATGGCACAAACAGTGCTGGTAGTACCTCAAAAGTAATAGCAATCAAAAAAATAACTATTGACCATGGCAAAACAGTTGAAAAGAAAAGTTTTGTTTGAGGAAAAGAGAGAAAAAAGAGGAAAATTCTGGCTTTACTGGCAGAGGGATACAGTGAGCGTCAGGTTGCTTCCATCCTTTAAATTTCTATGTTGGCTGTTAATAAGAACAAGGTCAAGCAGCAGACACTGGGGACAACAAAGCTACAGGCTGGCAGAGGGCGAAACGACTCTCCACTGACCAGGATGACCGTCAACTCATGCGAATGTCACTCAGCAACCGTAGGATGACATCAAGTAACCTACAAAAAGAATGGCAAATGGCAGCTGGGGTGAAGTGCACGGTGAGAACGGCTCGAAACGAGCTTCTAGGGGCAGATCTCAAGTCGTGTAAAGCTAGAAATAAGCCCTTCATCAATGAGAAGCAAAGAAGAGCCAGGCTGAGGTTTGCAAAAGACCATAAGGATTGGACCATAGAGGACTGGAGTAAGGTCATCCTCGCTGATGAGTCCAATTTTCAGCTTTGCCCAATACCTGGTCATCTAATGGTTAGACGGGGATCTGGAGAGGCCTACAAGCCACAGTGTCTCGCACCCACTGTGAAATTTGGTGGAGGATGGGTGATGTGCTTCAGCAAGGCTGTAATCGGGCAGATTCGTCTTTGCGAAGGACGCATGAATCAAGCTACGTACAAGGTTATCTTGGAAGAAAACTTGCTTCCTTCTGCTCTGACAATGTTCCCCAACTCTGAGGATTGTGTTTTCCAGCTGGACAATGCTCCATGCCACACAGCCAGGTCAATCAAGGTGTGGATGAAGCACCGCCAAATCAAGACCCTGTCATGGCCAGCCCAATCTCCAGACCTGAACCCAATTGCAAACCTCTGGAATGTGATCAAGAGGAGGATGGATGGTCACAAGCCATCAAATATACCTGAGCTGCTTGAATTTTTGCATCAGGAGTGGCATAATGTCACCCAACAGCAACGTGAAAGACTGGTGGAGAGCATGGCAAGATGCTTGAAAGATGGGATGGAAAATCAGGATTATTCCACCAAATATTAATTTCTGAACTCTTCCTAACTTAAAACATTAGTATTGTGTTGTTTAAAAATGAATATGAACTTGTTTTCTTTTCATTATGTGAGGTTTGAGAACACTGCATCTTTTTTGTTATTTTGACCATTTGTCATTTTCTGCAAATAAATGCTCTAAATGATAATATTTTTATTTGGAATTTGGGAGAAATGTTGTCAGTAGTTTATAGAATAAAACAAAAATGTTCTTTTTACTCAAACACATACCTATAAATAGTAACAACGGAGAAACTGATCATTTTGCAGTGGTCTCTTCATTTTTTCCAGAGCTGTATTCAGAACAAACTCAGCATGTTTGTTAAATGTCGTCACCGTTACATGAAGTGAAAATCTTTTCCATTTTGTCTCAATCATTTGTTTCCTTTCCTCCAAACTTCAGCCTGACATGTTTGTTCTCTGTCAAAACTTTAGGATCTTTAGTAGAATCTGAAACAAATGTCAACAACATGAGTTTGTATAGATGGAGCCACTGGTGGAGCTGGAAGAGTTTAAGAGCTGAAGTCACTATGTCTTTATTGAAGCAGCAGCATGTTGTCATTAATATTAATGAGAGCTGTGTTTGACTTTTAGTATCTGACTGTTTTTAAGCTGCATCCTGTTGGTTCAGGTGTTTGGAGTTTCCATTTTCCAAACTTGTACATTCTCAACCTTCTTCAGCTCTGAACAGATGATGAAACACTCAACGCTTTCAAGCAGGAACTTTGTCTCCTAAACTCACATCTTTTATTCTTTATTCAGGTTGATAAACTGCAGTTTGTCAGAGATCAGCTTTGCTTCTCTGGCCTCAGCTCTGAAGTCCAACCCCTCCCATCTGAGACACCTGGACCTGAGTGAAAACAAGCTGCAGGATTCAGGAGTGAAGGATCTGTGTGGTTTTCTGCAGAGTCCAGACTGTGGACTGGAGACTCTGAGGTCAGACTCCATTGTTTACTTGTGTGCTGAGATGAATATGATGTGAAAGTTGTGCTTTATTCAGTATTTATTAGGTCAAATCTCCTTCAGAATTTCTAACATTCAAAGTGTGAAATGGTTGAAAGGAAGTTGTGAAAGTGCTGACTCTGATTTTCAAAGTCATTTTTAAAGCTTTGAAAATGATTTGGATTCTGACTCTTACAGTCCACATTGACAGTGTCAGCAGTTTGACTGAGTTGAGCTTGTGTTATTCACAAAGTCTCATTGAGATCAGGATGTTTGACAAGAACTGATCTGTACAACACGTGTGAGCAGGTCTGAAGACACAAGTGTTCATAGCTGCTCCCAATGGCCTCACTCACAGGCACAGTGAAAAGCCTGCTGTCACAGAGAGGACACGTCACCATGGTTTAAATACGGAGAGGACATTTTCACACAGTGTCTCCTGAAGACATTCATAGAGCTACACTCAGCTGCTGAGCTGAACAGGGACACAAATATTTGTGGAAGCAATGAAAACAGAGCAGAGAGAGAAGTTCAAACCCTGGCTCCTTTCTCAGCTCCACACAGCCGACCAATCACTGAGCCCACTGGGTGTCAACGTCCCACTGTGTCTTTGTCACAGGGACACAAACTGTGGGACACAGACCCCCCCCCCCCCCTAAGCTGACACCCACCAGGAATCCCAGAATGCAATGCTGGAACAGTAGATTCAAATGTGTGAGCAGAGAGTGTTGGATGAAGCTGAACTTGCTTTGGACCAAAGACACATGACTGGAATGTGATGAAATGTCTCATTCAACACACTGCACATGTGCTGAATGTCTGCAGCTTCTCAAACTCTCAACACAAACTTCAGTCACACTCAAAACATCAAAGGCTCAAACTATGATTTCACACAATATGAAAGATTTCATTTGAAACCTTAGTGAACACTTTGAAAACTTTCTTCCAAACTGTTAAACCTGAGTGTGAATGTGGGACTTTTTGAAGGAGATTTGAGCTCAGAGATTTGATGCTGATCCACACTGAGCATCTTGTTCAGCTTCATATTTCAAACTCATTGAATGAAGATTGAAAATCCAACACTTGCTAATTGACTCTTTACTTTGGAACAATTTCATCTTCACCTTCAGTTGACTTTTATATTTCTTCACATACAAAGCAAATATTCCACATTAAGACAGAAAGAAATGTTTCTTCACTCTTTGCTTTATGATCTGTGATGTTTATAGTGACTGAAGTTAATGAGAGCTGTGTTTGACTTTTAGTATCTGACTGTTTTTAAGCTGCATCCTGTTGGTTCAGGTGTTTGGAGTTTCCATTTTCCAAACTTGTACATTCTCAACCTTCTTCAGCTCTGAACAGATGATGAAACACTCAACGCTTTCAAGCAGGAACTTTGTCTCCTAAACTCACATCTTTTATTCTTTATTCAGGTTGAGTTACTGCAGTTTGTCAGAGATCAGCTGTGCTTCTCTGGCCTCAGCTCTGAAGTCCAACCCCTCCCATCTGAGACACCTGGACCTGAGTGGAAACAACCTGCAGGATTCAGGAGTGAAGGATCTGTGTGGTTTTCTGCAGAGTCCAGACTGTGGACTGGAGACTCTGAGGTCAGACTCCATTGTTTACTTGTGTGCTGAGATGAATATGATGTGAAAGTTGTGCTTTATTCAGTATTTATTAGGTCAAATCTCCTTCAGGATTTCTAACATTCAAAGTGTGAAATGGTTGAAAGGAAGTTGTGAAAGTGCTGACTCTGATTTTCAAAGTGATTTTTAAAGCTTTGAAAATGATTTGGATTCTGACTCTTACAGTCCACATTGACAGTGTCAGCAGTTTGACTGAGCTGAGCTTGTGTTATTCACAAAGTCTCATTGAGATCAGGATGTTTGACAAGAACTGATCTGTACAACACGTGTGAGCAGGTCTGAAGGTACAAGTGTTCATAGCTGCTCCCAATGGCCTCACTCACAGGCACAGTGAAAAGCCTGCTGTCACAGAGAGGACACGTCACCATGGTTTAAATATGGAGAGGACATTTTCACACAGTGTCTCCTGAAGACATTCATAGAGCTACACTCAGCTGCTGAGCTGAACAGGGACACAAATATTTGTGGAACCAATGAAAACAGAGCAGAGAGAGAAGTTCAAACCCTGGCTCCTTTCTCAGCTCCACACAGCCGACCAATCACTGAGCCCACTGGGTGTCAACGTCCCACTGTGTCTTTGTCACAGGGACACAAACTGTGGGACACAGACCCCCCCCCCTAAGCTGACAGCCACCAGGAAGGTGGGGCCAGGAATCCCAGAATGCAATGCTGGAACAGCAGATTCAAATGTGTGAGCAGAGAGTGTTGGATGAAGCTGAACTTGCTTTGGACCAAAGACACATGACTGGAATGTGATGAAATGTCTCATTCAACACACTGCACATGTGCTGAATGTCTGCAGCTTCTCAAACTCTCAACACAAACTTCAGTCACACTCAAAACATCAAAGGCTCAAACTATTATTTCACACAATATGAAAGATTTCATTTGAAACCTTAGTGAACACTTTGAAAACTTTCTTCCAAACTGTTAAACCTGAGTGTGAATGTGGGACTTTTTGAAGGAGATTTGAGCTCAGAGATTTGATGCTGATCCACACTGAGCATCTTGTTCAGCTTCATATTTCAAACTCATTGAATGAAGATTGAAAATCCAACACTTGCTAATTGACTCTTTACTTTGGAACAATTTCATCTTCACCTTCAGTTGACTTTTATATTTCTTCACATACAAAGCAAATATTCCACATTAAGACAGAAAGAAATGTTTCTTCACTCTTTGCTTTATGATCTGTGATGTTTATAGTGACTGAAGTTAATGAGAGCTGTGTTTGACTTTTAGTATCTGACTGTTTTTAAGCTGCATCCTGTTGGTTCAGGTGTTTGGAGTTTCCATTTTCCAAACTTGTACATTCTCAACCTTCTTCAGCTCTGAACAGATGATGAAACACTCAACGCTTTCAAGCAGGAACTTTGTCTCCTAAACTCACATCTTTTATTCTTTATTCAGGTTGAGTTCCTGCAGGTTGTCAGAGATCAGCTGTGCTTCTCTGGCCTCAGCTCTGAAGTCCAACCCCTCCCATCTGAGACACCTGGACCTGAGTGACAACAAGCTGCAGGATTCAGGAGTGAAGGATCTGTCTGATCTTGTGCAGAGTCCAGACTGTGGACTGGAGACTCTGAGGTCAGTAGAGGGTTGGAGTCAGTCCATGCTGCTTTCATCAGTATTGTACTAAAAACAGTTCGTATCAAAGCAAAGATCCAGTGTCTCCTGTAAACCTCCAACCTTCTCGGTGGCTGCTTTCCTCATTGAAGCTGTGAGAGGAGAACGGGGACAGGCCTCAGGATGGGACAGAAAGACAGAGACGCAGAGGACAGTCAGCCAATCACAGCAGCCACAAGCTAATTGTGATCTGTTGTTGTTGTGTTCATGTCAACAGGAAATAAAGCTGGATCACAGCTGACAGAGACAGTTGTCCTCATTGGTCCAACTGTCCTACCATCACATCTAATCTGAGACTGTTTGTTGTCTCATTTCAACACTAAAGAATTGATGAGTTTGATCTTTGTCACAGCTCTGAGATCAGTCTGACTGCAGCCTGCAAATCACTGGCTCTGATTTCAGAGAAGCATCATGACATTTTGTCAGCATGTGGTCTGATACAGAGCAGAACCTCTGCTGAAGTCCAGTGATCACATCTGTATATCTGTCCATCTGTCAGATACTTTCAGTGACAGCCTCCATGTTTATTTGTCAGCTGATATTTCAGAAGCAGATCAGATGTTCATCAACACACAGAGACTCTTTCTTTAAATGGAACATGAGTTGACATGTAACAGCAGTGAATCCATCACTAAACTGTTTGTGCAGTAATGAAGCTTCATGACTCAGCAGTTTATTTCCACTGTGGACTTGAGTGAAATGTTCAGAGGAAACAGACTTGATGCTAAAAGTCTCTGCAGGTGTGTGAGCTTCCAGCTCAGTGTCTTCACTCCAATACGTTAACATGAGAGCTGAGAGGAAGCTGCTACACTACACAGCTGCTCCACTTCTGCTCTGAACAGGACTGAAGTCCCTGCTGCTCTTTATACTGGATGTGCTGCATCAGTGACTGACAGCTGATGAAGTGAGTCTCTGTAAACACTGATTTATCACCTCTGTTGTCTGTCTTCTTCTCTCAACAGATGGTGGTAATGATCTTTCTAAAGGAGAGAGTGAAGAGGACGGTGTGTGTGTTGATAGAGGACGAGCTGTGTCCTGATGATCCAGAGAGGTTGAAGCAGCAGCAGCTTGTGTGTAGAGAGGCTCTGATTGGTCCATGTTACTGGGAGGTAGAGTGGAGAGGAGAGCTTCATCCAGCAGTGACTGACAGAGGAACCAGAAGAAGTGGAGAAGACTCTCAGTGCTGCAGTCTGAACTGCTCTGAGAACAGCTCCACTGTCAAGTCCACCATCATCCCTGTGTGTTCCTCTGGATCTGAAAGAGAATCATCAGTGTATCTGGACTGCTCTGCTGCTGCTCTGTCCTTCTACACAGTCTCTGCAGACACACTGAGACTCCTCCACCTCCTCCACCCTCCATCTGGACTCTTCTTAATCAATCAGCTCCATCATGTGGTGTGATGGAGCAGATCTTGGAGGTTCATAGTTATGCAGTAAGTTGAGGCATCATTATGTGTCTGCTGTACAAAGTACACAACACATATATTATTATTCACCATACTTCTTCTTCTTTAGTCCTGATGAACGTTCTAATGAAATATGTTTCAGTCTCTTTACCTTGCTCTGACTGACAGGCATTATGTTGGACCTGTGTGATGAACAAATGTCATGTAAACTGTCTTTTACATTACTGTTAGCAGCTGATGTTACTTCAGTGAAAGTCTGTAGCATTGTCAGCAAAATGTTCTTTAATTATCAAAGTAAAAGTAGGTAATGTGAAGGCAGCATTTAAATATTTTATTCAGCTGCATAGAACTATTTTTACTCATTTTATAAACTGCAAGGTGTTTTGTATAAATGTTAATACTTTGTTTGTATATATCTTAATTTACTTGTAAAATACATATCAAAGTCCTTGCGACTCAAATGTCTTCACAACAACAGTTAGCTGTTGAAAATATCTTCATTTATTTATGGATTTTATTCTGAACACTGAGACACTATGTTGTTGAAACTAACAGAGAGAAGTCACATCCGTCCCAGAATGATTTTAGATCCCAGAGCTTCCACTTTGACTTCCTGGTATCATGTTGTTGAACGCGACAGACATCAGTCACCTGTACTGATATGATATGATATGATATGATATGATATGATATGCATCAGTGTTGGAAAGAAAGAGCTACAGGTTAATGTAATAGAAACACATGTTTTTCTGTATGGTCCAGTCATTATTTGCATCTGTCACTGTAGCTTTTTTAGACCCATGGTGATAACTGACTTTTGTATGAATAAATCTGAAATAATGAGCTTACAGTGGGTATGGAAAGTATTCAGACCCCCTTAGATTTTTAACTCTTTGTTGCCATTAGCTCAAAAGCATGCTTCTGCTAAATACTGAGCAAAGGGTCTGAATACTTATGGCCGTGTGATATTTCAGTTTTTCTTTTTTAATAAATCTGCAAAAAATTCCACAATTTTGTGTTTGTCTGTCAATATGGGAGCCTGTGTGTACATTAATGAGGGAAAAACATGATGACCATGCTAATGATTTTAGCAAGTGGCTGCAATTTAACAAAGAGTGAAAAATGTAAGGGGTTTTGAACACTTTCCGTACCCACTGTATGTTTTTATTGTCCTTGTTTCAGATCAGTGACTTCCAGGTGTTGGCTTTTAACTCTGAGGAAGCAAAAATGAAGGTTTCCAAGAAAAGATGAGAGAGAACGACTGAAACAGGAAAACAGAGTGGGTATTAACTGCAAGTCTCTGAAACTAATAGAACTATTTTCAATCATTTGAACCCACTGAGATTTAAAATCCCTTCTTTTTCTTTTTTTTTTTTTTAGCAAGGAGAGCAATAAAGTGAACAATACAGGAAGTTACAGATGGACTGGTTGTTTATAACAAAAATAAACATACAATGTATATATGGGATATTGAATAGATTTAGGAGATCAGCTTGTGTATAAAAATAAAAAAGTGAAATGTTGACTACACTTGATCAAACTATTGTATAAACTATTAGTAAACAAGTCAAATGAGAGACAGCAACAACAGGAAAAATACACATACAGGTAGACACCTGTGCAACAGCTTCAAAAATGATGGTACTCATTCACATTTAATGGGATGAAAGTGTTGTGGCGAAGTGGGAAGCAACCGTGTTAACCAGGAAGGACCCAAATGCAGGACTCTGAGACAATGAAGTGCAGAGTCCACTTTTATTGAGAAAATGGCGTGGTGGGGAAGTGAGGCTGCTCTCGGCTGAGGCAAGGCAAAGTCCGTTGCAGGTAGAAGGTAATGGGTGGAATGGTTGATGGAGCGGGGGGAGCAGGTGTCCGGGAATGATTATCCTGGCAGTGGAGAATGGACAGGTGATCCTACAGGAACAGAGGGAGGACAAGATGAGTACAAGAATCAGAACAGCTGTGTCAATTACTGGTTGAGAACGTGACGTCCCCACGCTCAATCCTGGCAAGAGAGCCACACACACACACACACACCACCACCGACCAAACAGACCAACGAGGACAAACAATACACACAAGGCAGGGGACATACAGGATACAAAAGGAAGGAGGAGGGAAACCTGAACTAGCCCTGAACAGAAAGGTGACAAATAAAAAATTCGGACTATGCTGTGTTAAAAAATGAGCCTTGTGTCCATATAGTACAAGCTGGAAACTTTCAAGGCTGAACTGCCAACCAGGCCAAGCAGGCTGCCCTATAGGTCCTATGACCCTGAAACCCCCTTGTTCTGAAATGTGTGTCTCAGTTTTATAAATATCAAATGAAATGATGAGAGAGAGCCTCTCTATCATCTCTCTCTTTTTTGTAATGATCTTAAACTAACACACATCAAACCTGGGGCTTTGTAGTTTTCCATCATAAGATCACTAGTTGGTGTAGGACATATAGAGTGAGGTAAAGAGGACTCAGGTGGGGCCACACATCATTTTTGCCCCCACTGCCCAGAGTGACTTTATCCAGCCATGATCTCCCTTGATCTTCTTTGCAGGATAAACTTACCAGGAACATCACAGCCTCAGGTATTTAGTTTTTTAGTCAGGGTTACAGTCACTGTGCATGGTAAAGCCTTTAATGTGCCTCTGCATGAGCTGCTATGGTTGCTGTAAATTCACACAGAGTAATGGAACAAAAGTATCCTCCACAATCTGTTGTGTTACAGAAGCTCAGCATCATTTTATTGAACAAAGTCAAATCCATTGTTTTCTTTATACAAAGCTCCACACCACTTTTTTCTTTCCTTCATGTTTTAGTGCAAATCAATAGCGTAAGATGCAAAGCAAAAAAACATTCAACCCCAATCAAAGCATAATATTCATTTCTTTTATTGAATTAAATGTAACCTTCAGACAGAAGTAACCCTGCCCAGCTGTCAACCTGCTTTTAAAGCAAACACATTCAGTGTTAGCTTGTTTAAGCTTCTTAGGGAAAAATCAGATCTTGCATATTGCACAGGTTTGCATTCATCCTCCACCTTCAGTAAATTGCTGCTTTTAAAGATACAGTAGTTTCCACTTTGAGCCGGACATTTTTCTGTAGATGAACCCACATTCATTATTTTATTGGCCAGTGTATAAGTGATGACTTTTTATGTTCTTGTTGTTTCTGTACTGTCAAGTTTTAATGTGACATTACAGCAATGAATAAAGAAATAAGCAGATAAATTAGGAAAGGAAAGAGAAAAAAAAGGGACATTTCCACACAGAGTAGAAAAATGTTTTTCTAATGAAGGGAAACATCAGTGAGCTCAGCAGGTTGAAGGGAGTAACACATTTATTGTTGAGTGTTGAGTCAAATATAGTTGTGTTAAGCAGAGCTCCATCCTAAACTCTGTGTTAATGCTTCCAGATGTGTGATCTGCCTTCTCACCTCTGTGACCACAGCTGCTGGAGGAGAGAGTCCACCAGGAGCCAGATGAGCACCGGCACCAACAGGGTGAGACTCCTTTCTTTTACTGTCTGGGCAAAAATGTGGATCCTGTTAGATTTGTTATGAGCTTGTGCTGATTTGAAATAATCAGATTTTGAAGATTATCTTTAGTTTTGTTTAGTGCTTTAATACCTAATGTTTTTAAATGAGCATAATTGTCATTAACCTCAGTGATTCCACTGGTTACATATTATAAAATGTTCATGTAAGATTGAAGGGAAACCAACACTCACGAGCACATGTGGCATAAAACTATAAATAGTTTTATGATTAGTTGAAAAATACAAAATAATTATTAATCATCAACCCATCAAGTTCTACACTGATACAATCACACAGTTATGACCCTCAAGAAAAGACAAAGACGTTGTGTAGACAATGGACTTGTTTTGCTGGTGTACATTATTTTCCTTTTGATTTTAAATCTGAACAAATGGTCACTACTGAAGCTGAACTGTGAGGGATTTTTCCTTTATTACTATACATGAAAGAGTTTATTTGCATTTAGTTTGAAGGGAGTCAGTGGAGATATTAGATAGTAAAACGTTACAGACTGGCGATGCCTCCCACCTCCAGGACTGACATCCTGTCAGTTTAACTTGGTCCTGTCCAGTGTTGCCATGGCTGCCAGTCACATCATATCCCCACGTTGCTGAGATGTGGTTTTGCCTGTAAAGTCCTGATGTGGGCCTCTGTCCCTCTGCTGGGAGCAGCAGAAACACCTGTCTTCAGTTTCTCTGGTTGTCCTGCAGACAGCCGTCCCACTGATTGTTTGTCCTCCTGATGCTGAACGGTTGTGCTGAGCGTGCGTTTGGTTGGGCCTCGGTCGGTGCTTTATGCTAAGTGATCAGTAAGTTTGATGTGTGGCTGCTGTTCAGAGACCAGTGGGAGTGGTTGTATGTTGATGAGAGCTGTGGATGGTGGAAGTGTGGAGTGGAGGTGTGTGCTGGAGTGTTACATATGTGATTTCCTTGGCTGTTGCTGTGAATGGGGGCTTTGTGGAGTGGGCTGTAGCAGCTCATTGTTTGGCCGAGGTGGTAAACCTCACTCGGTCTCATCTGTCGTCCTGAGCAGCATCCACACTTGTTAAATATGTGGCGTTTGCTGTGTGTAACAGCACCTCTGCTCTGTTTCCTCAGAGCTTCGTGTTGAATCCACTGATGTTACAGCAGCAGTCTGAGAGGACTTTAAGTCAACTAGTTTGACCTGGACCTTGACTTTCTCGCTGTGTCCATCTCTGTAACAGGCTGCTGTATGCAGGAGGAGACCAAGGGAGCAGGAGACCAGCTCCAGAGCCCTCAGCAAGAAGATGCCATGAGACTCCTGCTGTCCTGTTGGACCAGAGCCCCAGCCCTCCACCTCTGCTCCACAGACCATACCAGACAGTGTCCCGCAGGAGGTCAGTGCTCTAAATGTATAGACAAGTGTTGGTTTTCACCTGCCTCCTGTCTTTGTGTTGGTCAGAAGCATTTTATCCTGGCTCAGTGGTCACCACACACATTTGTCCCACTTTGCTGCAGCAGTCTAAAGGGTGTAGCTGATCCAGTCTGACCTTCCTTCTCCTCCACTCTCTGTCTCTGTAAAATGATCCAGCCCAGAGTCCTCCCACAGCCTGTGGTCCACGTTCAGCAGGATGACGTCATGCACTTGTCCCTCTGGCCCGTCCCCCAGCCTGGTGCTCACCGTCCCTCTGCTTTTGATGCACTGGAGTTTCTCTCTTTTAGTATTTAAAAGTAATGTTTTTTTTCCAACTCCTTCTTTCAAACTTTCATTTTCTTCTACACTTTCCTAAAAAAAAAAAAAAAAGTATATATGTTTATTGCATGTTAGTACATAGATGTAGTAGTAAGTTATGACTTTTTACTCTTTTTACTGTTTAGATAAGTTTCTAGTCTGTTTAGTGTGTAAGATACATTTTAACTCTTAATTGTATTTAATAACGCTTAATAAAAAAAGTCATGGTAAGTATTTACCCTGACTCTTTTTCCAAGTCCTTCCTTCAAACTTTGATTTTCTTCTAAAGTCAAAAAAAAGGAAAAATGAATTAGCATTTAGCTGGTTGAAATACTTTGCTAAATACTTTGGGACTTATGTACTCAGATGCACAAAACCTGTATAAGTCCCAAAGTATTTAGAAAAGTATTTCAACCATTGAAAACATTTCTAAATGTAATAATTCTGTCGATTGAGACCAAACTGACTTCCATGACAGAGGTAAAAGGCAGTTCATATGTCAGTATAATGACAGAACATACACAACAGAAAATACTAATCAAAAGTACAATGCTTTTTTTTGGGATGATTTTTTATTCTTTTCTGACCTCATTTTTACTTTATCTAAAGAATTTTTCTTTTTCTTCATTTTCCTTTAAATGAATGTTTAAAATTCTAATGTACATTTATTAAGTGATGAATAAATTCAAACGTGCATTAGGTGTGTTATGTGAGAGCATGTCACACTGACTCCAGCCACTAGAGGTCAGGAGTGCACAGATTTAAAGTGCTCTGATTATGTCAGTTTCTGAGTCTCACAGTCTGAATTAATGTGAGTGATTTACAACCCAAACCTTCACATCTCCTGAGCTCTGGAGCCTGAAACCAGTGGAACACACATTCATTTAGCTGTCAGATGAATAAACAATGCAAGTGGTAACTGTAAGTGGTAACAGTTGGTCTAATGACTGTAGTGATATTTCAGTATTTCAGCAGCTTTAGCAGCAGTTCTGTTTTTTCATCCATCACTGTGCTCACTTTTTCTCTGAAGTTTCCACAGACAGTTGAACCTGTTCAGCTCGTTGGAGTCTTATCTTCACCTAAACAGGGAGACTCAACTATTCTGAGCATCTGAACCTCGTAGACGGACGGTCAGATTATCTATCACACACTCAGAGGAAAGATCCAGTGAAGCTGTTTAATTCTCTCCTGTCTCTCTTCTCAGATACACCATCACACACCAGCCTGATTCAGCATCACATGGATGTGGGGGATGCTCAGTATATTAACCACGTTCCTACTGGATGCTGGTAGGAAAGAGTCAACAGATGGAGAAGGAGAGAGACGACATGTTAGAACATTTGATAGCTGAACCAGTGCTCTGCTGCGTCTGTCCATATCTGATGGTAGATAAGGCTGATGTGTCAGATAGGTAGATAGATAGATAGATAGATAGATAGATAGATAGACAGATAGACAGATAAGATAGATAGATAGATAGACATCAGCTGGCTGCAGTGTCATGTACTAATAACCTCTTCATTCGTTTTTGTTTCCAGGTACAGAAAGGTCCCATTCTCTTCTTCTGTATCTTGAACAGGTGAGGAATCCCCTGAAGATGAGTTCATGCAGCTCCCACTCTGTCTGTGAGAAGCAGTGGTGGAGCTGGCCTGAGGAAGCACTCACTCAGCTCCAACACTGCTTCTCACAGACAGAGTGGGAGCTCTTCAAACACGGGGACCTGGCTGAACACACAGAAGCTGTACTGAACTACATCAGGTTCTCTGTGGAACATGTGACAACAAAAAGACTCATCCAGGACTTCTCCAATCAGAAAGCCTGGATGAACAGCCACATCTGGTCACTCCTCAGAGTCCCTGACTCCACCTTCAGGTCAGGTGATAGGGCATGGTACAGTGCCACTAGAGCTGACCTGAAGAGGGGGATTGATGTGGATTTTTCTGGCCAGGCTGTGGACCCCACCAAGGGCCAGTTGAAGCTGAGTCCAAGTCTGGCCGAGTCCCCACACCTTACTCTTTTACTCTTCATTCTCTAAATCGTTTTCTTCCAAAAACTTCTAAGTATTCAAGTCTTCTGCTGAGAAAAAATTCACAAAGTCAATCAAATACAGGATTCATTTCTTTTTCAGTCTATTTACACGAAATGATCTAATCACTCAAAGGGCCTTACGCTTAGGCCAGTTGCGTGTGGCAACTTTGGCATTGAGGCAGGGCTCCAATTCCTTAAAGATGGAGCATTATTTCTCACAGGACTAAGGTTAGAGGATTGAGATTTGGTCCTTACTTTGTGGAGTTTTCTTTTTCTCCTTTTTCTTTTTTTGGGGGGTTTTCTCCCACAGGGTTTCACACAATCAGCTAGAGGTCCAGTGTCAGTCCACTGTTGGTGGAGTCACAGACACAGACCAACAACAGGAGAACCTGGAGCTCCAGGAGTCATTAAGATCAGAGTGTAATAGTATCTGTGACTTTATGCATGCATGTGAGTGTCAATAATATTAACCAGTAACTGTGTGGTGGAATCTTTTCAAGTTCCAGTCTCTTCATACTCTTTAATCACAGTCATCTCTGCTGGTTTTGAAGTAAGAATTTGCTCCACATTCTCAAAAAGAAAACATTATAAACACATTTACAACTACACTTAGATCTATGTTGTAAGCAAATACATTCATCTAATACCTATTACATACATATTACTTGCATTTTTTAGGAATTATTTCAAATAATGATTAAAATCTAGTTGTATACAAGTTGGAAAACAATTGAATTTTTTGCAAGCACACTGTCCATCAAAGGCTGGCATCCAGAATCACTTGTGTCTCTGCTTAAAGTGCTTGAGACTGACAGTGTATCTGTCAGACTTGGAGAGGAGGAGCCTTCACACCCTTGCTGCAGGACACTTAGATCTGAAGATCACACACACACAAGTATAAGGCAAATAAAATCTAAAGTCCAGCACATTAAAACTATATCACATACCTGGCTGGATATTACCTGTCTCAAGACAAAACATTACCATTACCTATAACTCTGCTTACCACAAGTAGTGAGGGTCACATATTCTGTCAGGTCTGAACGATCAGCCAGGTTCATAGATGCTTCAGTAGATGGGAGGTCTGAAATGCAGACAACACATACAGCTTAATATGAACTGATGAAATACTGTACTTTGGAATTCTTATCATCCACTTCTCACAATCACATATTTTTGTCTGTGTCAAGATACAAATCTCTCAAAATATAAGTGCAGCAAAATATGAATTTTTAAATGTCCTACCATCATCACTGTAGATGAAGAAACACAGATCTTTGAAACATCCTCATCCTCCTCTGCTCCCTGTTGATCTGTGACTTTCAGTGTTGTAGTCTCTGGGATAAGAAACTTCTGCTGGACTATACCATAACAACTCCACGTTACAACATGTTTACATCTTTATTCATTTAATACTAAACATCTGACTGACCTGCACTGAGAAAATCTGAGAAGCAAGCCTCTTCCAGTTTAATGTCCTTCTTCTTCCCTCCATGTTGTACTTTGATCAACATGTTGGTTTGACATGAAGGAAGAAAATGTCATATGTCTGAGAATAACATGTTCAAGTTAAAGTGTATCCCAACTACACACTGTTAAAATACACGTTTCTCACCGCTGTTCAAAACAGCAAGGCTACAGTTTATAAGCTCAACTGTTAGCATGCTAGCCAAAACTGACTTTTCAGCTGCGTCTGCGCCGTTGAGCCGGAAATTATTCTCTTAAAACACCGACATGCGGTTGCATTGTTGGATGGTTATTTCCAAAACAGTATTAATTACCTTCAAGATGCGCGTCGTCATTAATTTGTGAAGCTTATCAAACAGTTTGTCATTACCGTCATATACAGACACATCACACGCCACAGACAGTATGGCCGACATTAACGTTTGAGTGAAAGCTAACAGCTCCACAATGGCAGCTAAGGACAGTTAGCTAACTAATGCTGCGGGAGCTACTTGCTCTAAATAATGGAGTAAAAGCAATGGGGTTACGTTCAACATCAGTTCGCAGTCATTAGCGGTACTATGTAAGTAGATAAAGTGAGAACAATGACAAAATATCACACATTTAAAGTACTTTCTGATAAAAATCATGATCTTACCAGCCTTGTGACAACGTTCCTTGTGCTGCTCATGCCGCGATAAAATGCGTCGTGAACTCCAGGGACAGAGTTAAAACCAGATCCTGAACACCAGGGAATAAACTCCAAAATTCAACTGGGCCTGGGTGTACACCTTAACACAAACTGTAGTCAGAGTTATAAAATAAACTCCAGAAATGTAACTCTTTCACACTTTTTTGCCTGACTCCAGATTTTAGTACTTTGTGAATTTGCTGTGTGTTAGTACATGTAGTTGTGTACAGTTCAGCTGCTGCTGTCCTTGGTGCTGAATTCACCAACCCAGCTGAATGGTCCTGAGTGCTTATTGTTGTAATTCATTTGGTATTTTGGAGAAGATTGAATATCATTAGTATGGGTTATGTTTTGGTTAGTGTTAGGCTTTCAGTTATGATGTGTCCTCATAACTATATTAAGACAACAATGTGTGTGTGTGTGTGTGTGTGTGTGTGTGTGTGTGTGTGTGTGTGAGAGAGAGAGAGAGAGTTTGTCCTTTGATGCCTTTGATGTATCAACATTCTACAGTCTGATGTCACAGGCTGCAGTAAGTGGACACACAGCCAGAGACAAGTTCAGAAGTCAAACAGAGCAGAAACAGTTGGACTGGACAGGACTTGCTCATGATTTAGGAAGAAAGAAGCACTCAGATATTTCTGCACAATTATTGACAAGGAAGGGAGGAGCTACTGCTGTTACAAGGACAAGAGGAAACTACAGGAAAGTCCAGATCACCTCCAAGGTTTTCAGTAAGTCAAAACCTTTTTAGTTGATGTCAGTGTTTCAGTTCAGTGGGATGTGTTTGTTAAATTGGCATGATGTCTAATCACACAAGAACTTCAGCCCAAAGGTTTCAGTACATGTTCAGTTTATTTATGCTGATTGTATCTGTGAGATTTTCCTATTGTCAACTTAGGTTTCCATTTTTGGTTCATGTTAAAGGAAAGGTGCCTATTTTTTCAAGTTTGTCTTTTAAACTTCAAATGTTCAAAAACATCCACATGCTTTTATGTAAATTGAAATCATTTGTAATTGTTGCTTTGGATCCTCCTAAATGATGGAGCATAAAATCCACAGTCCATGTCCTGTGTAAAAGGGACTTCCAAAGTTCAAAAGAAGCAAACATGAGGCTTCAGCAGTCTGACTTATATAGTTGAAACAGACGTCCTCCAAGTCTTTTTTATCATTTATGTTGAAGATCAACCACCAGTGCTTTGCATGTGGAACAGTAGTTTGCCTGCAGCCACAGATCCAGACTCTGCAGCTCTGGAGGTGGAAGTAACTGCAGAGACGAGAAAGCACAACACCATGGGAGAGAGAAGAAGCCAAATTAGTAACATACATTAATGGGATATGAATGTGTACAGATGGAGAGGGAGAGGAGGAGAGAGGAAATCAGTGCATCATGGGAAGTCTTCCAGCAGTGTAGACCTATAGCAGCATAACTAGTGGCTCATTCAGGAAAGCCTTACTCAGCTCTGACTATAAGGTTCATCAAAAGGGAAAGTTTTAAGCCTCCTCTTAAACATGGAGAGGGCGTCTGCCTCCAAGACCCAAACTAGTAGATGGTTCCACAGTAGAGGAGCCTGATATCTGAGGGCTCTGCCTCCCATTCTCTCTATTGGAGACTGTAGGAACCACAAGTAAACCTGCATTCTGGGAACACAATGTTCCAGGGTAGTAGGGGATGGCTGCACTGCTGCTGTGACCCGGCTTGGTAACACAGCCGGCCATTGCCAACTCTTAACATTCTCCTCTCCTTAGCTGTGTCTTCAGTAGCTAAACTTGTGTATCTATGCTGAAGATTAGAGAGAAAGCTCTGTTCTAAAACGTCTCTCTGTTTTCAGCTCTCAGGACTTTTGCAGCTTCTACCTCAGTCTCTACAGTTTGGAGTTTAGTCTCACTCCTGTGCTCTTGTTTGTACTTTGGGATATCAGCCTTATGTCACTGTTTACTGATCAATTACAGCTATATTCAATTCAATTCAATTCTATTCAATTTTATTTATATAGCGCCTTCCACAATCAAAATTGTCTCAAAGCGCTTTACAGAGACCCAGAGCCTGACCCCAGATCAGCACTTAAGGCGACAGTGGCAAGGAAAAACTCCCTAACAACAGCTCAAGGTTTCTTCCCTTAACAGGAAGAAACCTTGAGCAGAACCTGGCTCAGATGGGGGACCCTCCTGCTGATGGCCGGGCTGGGTGAAAGGAGGAAAAGGAGGAAGATAGGACAGCTAGGAATGGAGGAGAGGGGGAGAAGGACATGCAGCATAATACAGACAATGTGGGTCAGTATTTACATTACAGTTAGTGAACAGTTATTTGATAATCTGTGCTCAGCAGATTAGAATTATGAAACAGAGCACGGAGGCGAAAATCACTAACTCATGAAAATGAATGTTTCTAACATTTGTAGACGTGATTGCTGTTGGTGTTGGTTTTCATCTCTTCATTTCTCTTGTGTTGCTCTATAATTTATACTACTGAAGTTTTCATATTGTTCCTGGAAGGCAGCTGTATCTTCAGTATTCTCATTGTTGACTTTTTGTGGACAAGCAGCATCAGATTTGAGAGATGGGATGTGGCTCCTGCTGCAGGAGGTGAGACTGATAAGTAGCAATAAAATACAGCAGCAGCTGCTCTGTAACTGTAAACCTGTAAAGACAGAAGAATGAGTTGGACTGGAGTCTAGTCAGATCACAGAGCAGTGGAGGGAGACAGCAGCAGGACCACCACTGTAGGCAAATATTTCCTCCAGAGAAAGGCCTGTTCACATGGAAACCATCCTGAGCCTTTAAAATGAACATGCACATACAGACACATGAAGAGTTGTTAGAGACAGAGGACAGATAGATGGAGACAAAGACAAAACAGATAAGAGGAAAATAAATGAGACAGACACTCATCAGCTCAATGACAATGATGCTGTTTTCCACAAACACAGTGTTGTATCATGTTGTTAGTGCAGTGTGTTGCTCAGCATGTGGATATTGTCGAGTCACAATGTTTCTGCTGGAACAGCATGAAACCTGAAGTCAGTTCAACAAACACCAAGTGTGTGTTTTGTCCACTCCGTCCAAACTGACTTCCTGATCATTTCATGGAGTTTAACGTCTGTTGGAAGAAGAAATTCAGAGAGATGATAAGTGCAGTTATAGGAGCCTGTGGTATGGCTGCAGCTCATGTGATTGTGTTTTAACTGAAGATATTATCAGAAAATGAGTTAACATCCACATTAGTTTAACAGCAGAAGCTGTGAAAGAAGTCTCTTATCAAGCTCACACTGTAAAGTGGGTTAAAACACTCACACAACATTAATCCTGATGAATTTTCTACATTTAAAAGTCACCTTTTTGGGTTTTTTGAACAGTGAGCACTAATATTTGGCTGTTGTTATCCTTTGTAGGTGAAAGTTCCACATCAAGGAAACAAGGTGATGAGGTGGATGAAAGTAAGTTTTTAAAAATAAAAACAGTCCAACCGGTCTTTAATTTTTTACAATTATTTAAATAACTTTTAGTTCTACCTTCTCAAATGTGAGGATGATCCCTATCCTCTGATCTTGTTAATAGAATATCTTTGGGCTATCATTTAAATGTTTTACTGTTTTCGTACAATAATAGACAAATAAATCAATCATGAGATTAATTGTTGGCTGCAGTCTACACTTGATGTCTACTTTAAGTACTTGCACCTGTACAATCTACTGCAGTCTATTTGCATATATAAGGTGGTCAGAATATTAGGAACACCTCTGAATACAATGCAGTTGAGTACATTATTTCTTTGACCTCAGTGCTAAAACACAGGACTGAATTAACACCTCTATGACGATGTCAACAAAAACTGAACATTATAGGCATCACAGTAAACTTTGAAGAACAGTTTAATTATTATGGTACTTAAATTATTGTCATCATTGTGATATAGTTTTGTGGAAGAGCAGTTTTGTAATGTTCAAGGACACACTGCTGATTACACATTTGATCTCTGAATTTTAAGGGTTAGTAGCCAACTGTAAGGCTTTGGTAGTCAGATTATACTGTTAGCTCTGAAGTACATATGAATCCTGAATATCCATCATACTTTAGATTTCATTAACTAATGGTACTCTTGTGTGTCTGTCATAGTCAGGAACTAATGTCTTGTTATGTTTTGTCCTGTGTTCATGTTGTCTCGTGGGTTTTGCTTTTATTTTTGAAATGTGTTCTCTTTTTGTTTCAGGTGGCTTACCCTTCCTCTTGTTTCCCGCCAGTGTAATTTTTTTCCTCGTCCTAATTGTTTCCACCTGTTTCCCCTTACCTGGTGTCTATATATAGTCTGCGTCTCCCCTTGTCCTGTGCCAGTTCGTCTCGTCTTTATGTCAGTGAACCAGCGTTTTTGCCCATGCTACCGTCCTGTTGTCAAGCCAGGTTTTGTATTTTGTTGTTACTTTTCCTTGTCGGAGCTACTGTTTTCATTGCTAGATTTTCCTTTGTTACTTGGTTTAGTCATTGTGCCTTTCGTCCTCGTATGAGTGATTTTTTGTTCTCACATTATCTTGTTGCCTCTTGGAGTGATTTTCAGTTGTACTTTGTAATAAAATATTGTTCATTTTGTACTTTGTCGTCGAGCCGTGCATTTGGGTTCAGGTCCAAGTACAGCCTTAACAGTGTCTGGTTACTTTTGTATCAGAGCCCAGGAACAAGCTTGGTTATGAGGCCCTCACAGAAGAAGAGGAGAGGGAATCGAACCAAGACTTTGGTGGCAATTGGTAAGTCTTTTATAACTGGTTAGAAAAAAGTATATACTTTAAAGCTACCATTAGACACTTTCTGTGACTGTCTGCAAGCCATGCAGTGGGTTTGGCAACATTAATTCCATTTATGCCCCTTAATAGTTTGCTAGCAAGAATTGTGCAGTGCTCTTTAAACACAAATCAACAATATTTTATATAATTTAATGGCACTCCATGTTTCATTGCAGCAGTAATGGTTAGGTGTGGCTTCTCAGTGGTGGTAAGGGGCTAGTGTAACCTGAAAAGTGACATCAGTGCACAACTCTAACCTGTTAAGTGTAAACTCTCATGTATGAATTATTTTAGCCCTTTTTGCAGATACAGTTGCATGCTTTCACTATATCTACCTTTGACACTCTGCATAGGATGAGGTTTCACTTTTTGTTTGTTCTTGTTTTTCAGATGGAGGTTCTGACCTCTTATCCCCCAAAAAGAGACCTAACCCTCACAATGAAGATGGGAGTTCAGATATAGATGGTGAGCTAAACAGCATTTGTTGTAGTAGGAATAATAATAATAAACAAACTCTCCTGTCTTTTAGCAGTAGATCATACAGGTTATTTTTCAGGCTTTACCTTTGAAATGGGTATTCAATCACAGTAAATATTTAATGCCATTTTTTTAATGGCAGTTAAATTATTGTCCTATTGTGATACAGTTTTGAAGAACAGTTTTGTAATATTCAAGGACAAACTGCTGATTACACTTTTGACCTCTGAATTTTAAGTTAGTTATCAGGCTTTGGTAGTCAAATCAAATCAGGCTTTATTGTACTTTATTGTGCTGTACAACTGTACAACTGCAGTGCAGGCAAAATGAGACAGTGTTTCTTGGGGTCAGGAGAGAGAAGGTAGAAACAAAGAAAATAAAAATCGTACTGAAAAAAACAAACACACTCGATCCCTGCAAACAACCCCCCCCCCCCCCCCCCTCTAACCCTTGAGACACCCCCCCGCCTAACCCTTAACTATGATCCGTTAGCTCGGGGTTAGTAGAAAAATCGGTACAATTCTTGGCACCGGGGCGTCGCTTATATGGAATTTTACTAACACCCTTATAACTTTTACATTATACATTTTAGACGGCTGAAAATGGCAAAAATAAACATTTCACACTTCCTGCGTAATTACCAAAGCGTTTAATATCATTATATTTGGCTTTTTCAACGAATAAACCCTTTTAAAAAAAAACTGGACTTTTGCACTTCTTTTTTTTTTATCCACGTGTCGAAAAGTTGGAATTCCACAATACAGCCCGGTGGTACTTCCAGAACTTGAACTTACCCACTATTCTCTCTAAAACGTTCCCCCTTTGTCACGTAACTCTCCCAGGCATGTGTCAGTGTCACTTGTACACAATGTACATCCGTTTCCCAAAGCTTTCATGTTAGCAGGTCCAATTCCTGGAATCGGTCGATGCTTTTTCCGGAAAAATAACTTGGTGTCACCTGGTTCCAAATGGGTGTGTCCAACCTCAGCCCCATATAAATAAGAGTGGTTTTCACCAGCAGTTAGGCCCTGGCGATGATAAAGGTAAGAACCCAATTATTTCATGTAGATTTTTTTTTTTTTAAGGTCACTATCAAGGATGTAGATGTGCTCTTGCTGTAGATAATTATGATCTGTTAGCTCGGGGTTAGTAACAGGTTAGTAGAAATCTCGTCATTGCGGTGTCGCTTATATGGATTTTTTTTCAAATCCTTACAACTACTACATTATACATATTAAACGCATGAAAACAGTAAAAATACATATTTCACACTTTGAGGATAATTATCAGAGCGTTTAATGTCATTATATTATACTTTTTCAATGAATAAACCCTTTTCAAAGAAATTAAACTTTTGCACTTCTATTTTTATCCACTAGGTGGCAGCATGAGACCATGTAATAATTTACACACCAAAAATTCATTTTTGCATGACCACGTGTTGAAAAGTTGGAATTCCAATATACAGCTCGGTGGTACTTACCGGATCCAGGTGCTTTTTCCGGAAAACGAACTTGGTATCAGCTCGTTCCGAATGGGTGTGTCCAACCTCAGCCCAATATAAATAGGAGCGGTTTTCACCTGCAGTTATCACCCGGTGACTATGAAGGTAAGAACCCAATTATTTCATGTAGAAGGTCACTATCAAGGATGTAGACGTGCTCTTCCTGTAAATGGACATATCTGACATATTCTTTCATGTAGATGTATAAGGTCATTATCCTGGATGTAGACGTGCTCTTCCTGGATGTAGACATATCTGATATATTCTTTCATGTAGATGTATAAGGTCATTATCCTGGATGTAGACACATCTGATATATTCTTTCATGTAGATGTATAAGGTCATTATCCTGGATGTAGACGTGCTCTTCCTGGATGTAGACATATCTGACATTCTTTCATGTAGATGTATAAGGTCATTATCCTGGATGTAGACGTGCTCTTCCTAGATGTAGACATATCTGACATTCTTTCATATAGATGTTTAAAGTCACTATCCTGGATGTAGACGTGCTCTTCCTGGATCTAGACATATCTGACATATTCTTTCATGTAGACGTATAAGGTCATTATCCTGGATGTAGACGTGCTCTTCCTGGATGTAGACATATCTGACATTCTTTCATGTAGATGTATAAGGTTATTATCCTGGATGTAGACGTGCTCTTCCTGGATGTAGACATATCTGACATTCTTTCATGTAGATGTATAAGGTTATTATCCTGGATGTAGACGTGCTCTTCCTGGATGTAGACATATCTGACATATTCTTTCATGTAGATGTATAAAGTCATTATCCTGGATGTAGACGTGCTCTTCCTGGATGTAGACATATCTGACATTCTTTCATGTAGATGTATAAGGTTATTATCCTGGATGTAGACATATCTGACATATTCTTTCATGTAGATGTATAAAGTCATTATCCTGGATGTAGACGTGCTCTTCCTGGATGTAGACATATCTGACATTCTTTCATGTAGATGTATAAGGTTATTATCCTGGATGTAGACATATCTGACACATTCTTTCATGTAGATGTATAAGGTCATTATCCTGGATGTAGACGTGCTCTTCCTAGATGTAGACATATCTGACACATTCTTTCATGTAGATGTATAAGGTCATTATCCTGGAGGTAGACGTGCTCTTCCTGGATGTAGACATATTTGACACATTCTTTCATGTAGATGTATAAGGTCATTATCCTGGAGGTAGACGTGCTCTTCCTGGATGTAGACATATCTGACACATTCTTTCATGTAGATGTTTCAGGTCATTATCCTGGAGGTAGACGTGCTCTTCCTGGATGTAGACATATCTGACATATTCTTTCATGTAGATGTTTCAGGTCATTATCCTGGAGGTAGACGTGCTCTTCCTGGATGTAGACATATCTGACATTCTTTCATGTAGATGTTTCAGGTCATTATCCTGGAGGGAGACGTGCTCTTCCTGGATGTAGACATATCTGACATATTCTTTCATGTAGATGTTTCAGGTCATTATCCTGGAGGTAGACGTGCTCTTCCTGGATGTAGACATATCTGACACATTCTTTCATGTAGATGTTTCAGGTCATTATCCTGGATGTAGACGTGCTCTTCCTGGATGTAGACATATCTGATATATTCTTTCATGTAGATGTATAAGGTCATTATCCTGGATGTAGACACATCTGATATATTCTTTCATGTAGATGTATAAGGTCATTATCCTGGATGTAGACGTGCTCTTCCTGGATGTAGACATATCTGACATTCTTTCATGTAGATGTATAAGGTCATTATCCTGGATGTAGACGTGCTCTTCCTAGATGTAGACATATCTGACATTCTTTCATGTAGATGTTTAAAGTCACTATCCTGGATGTAGACGTGCTCTTCCTGGATCTAGACATATCTGACATATTCTTTCATGTAGACGTATAAGGTCATTATCCTGGATGTAGACGTGCTCTTCCTGGATCTAGACATATCTGACATATTCTTTCATGTAGACGTATAAGGTCATTATCCTGGATGTAGACGTGCTCTTCCTGGATGTAGACATATCTGACATTCTTTCATGTAGATGTATAAGGTTATTATCCTGGATGTAGACGTGCTCTTCCTGGATGTAGACATATCTGACATTCTTTCATGTAGATGTATAAGGTTATTATCCTGGATGTAGACGTGCTCTTCCTGGATGTAGACATATCTGACATTCTTTCATGTAGATGTATAAAGTCATTATCCTGGATGTAGACGTGCTCTTCCTGGATGTAGACATATCTGACATTCTTTCATGTAGATGTATAAGGTTATTATCCTGGATGTAGACATATCTGACATATTCTTTCATGTAGATGTATAAGGTCATTATCCTGGATGTAGACGTGCTCTTCCTAGATGTAGACATATCTGACATTCTTTCATGTAGATGTTTAAAGTCACTATCCTGGATGTAGACGTGCTCTTCCTGGATCTAGACATATCTGACATATTCTTTCATGTAGACGTATAAGGTCATTATCCTGGATGTAGACGTGCTCTTCCTGGATGTAGACATATCTGACATTCTTTCATGTAGATGTATAAGGTTATTATCCTGGATGTAGACGTGCTCTTCCTGGATGTAGACATATCTGACATTCTTTCATGTAGATGTATAAGGTTATTATCCTGGATGTAGACGTGCTCTTCCTGGATGTAGACATATCTGACATATTCTTTCATGTAGATGTATAAAGTCATTATCCTGGATGTAGACGTGCTCTTCCTGGATGTAGACATATCTGACATTCTTTCATGTAGATGTATAAGGTTATTATCCTGGATGTAGACATATCTGACATATTCTTTCATGTAGATGTATAAAGTCATTATCCTGGATGTAGACGTGCTCTTCCTGGATGTAGACATATCTGACATTCTTTCATGTAGATGTATAAGGCTATTATCCTGGATGTAGACATATCTGACACATTCTTTCATGTAGATGTATAAGGTCATTATCCTGGATGTAGACGTGCTCTTCCTGGATGTAGACATATCTGACACATTCTTTCATGTAGATGTATAAGGTCATTATCCTGGAGGTAGACGTGCTCTTCCTGGATGTAGACATATCTGACACATTCTTTCATGTAGATGTATAAGGTCATTATCCTGGAGGTAGACGTGCTCTTCCTGGATGTAGACATATCTGACACATTCTTTCATGTAGATGTTTCAGGTCATTATCCTGGAGGTAGACGTGCTCTTCCTGGATGTAGGCATATCTGACATATTCTTTCATGTAGATGTTTCAGGTCATTATCCTGGAGGTAGACGTGCTCTTCCTGGATGTAGACATATCTGACATTCTTTCATGTAGATGTTTCAGGTCATTATCCTGGAGGTAGACGTGCTCTTCCTGGATGTAGACATATCTGACATATTCTTTCATGTAGATGTTTCAGGTCATTATCCTGGAGGTAGACGTGCTCTTCCTGGATGTAGACATATCTGACACATTCTTTCATGTAGATGTTTCAGGTCATTATCCTGGATGTAGACGTGCTCTTCCTGGATGTAGACATATCTGACATATTCTTTCATGTAGATGTTTCAGGTCATTATCCTGGATGTAGACGTGCTCTTCCTGTAAATAGACATATCGGGAAATCAATGTTGCTCATCAACATTTGTGGACATTGATATAGATTTCAAACATTTTACATTGCCACGCCTTTCTGTATCGTAGACAAAGACCAAGTGCCCAGAGTGTGGAGGACATTACGTGTCCCTTTCCCGCCATCTGCGGGACCGGCATGACATGAAGGATGATAAACAGAGGCGTCTCTTCATTAGTAAGAAACATCTAAGATATGGTGGGAGACTGAGGTGCCCCATCAAAGACTGCGGATCACAGAAAGACTACGCGAGGCTCGACAAGCACCTCATCTCTGCCCATGGGAGAACCCGGGTATGATACACTTTACACGACAAATTCATGGAAAACATAAACCGTATTCTTATTTCCATTTTCGTTCAATCATTTCATTCTCTTCCCACAGGGAAAGCGCATGACAAAGCTCATGACCAAGGCCAAGAAAGCCGCAATTAAAGAAAAACTCCGGACCCTCTACCAAACACCACCACCACTGCAAACACCACCACTGCCAGCTCCACCGACACAACCCCCGGGGACTCCGTCGACAAACCCTGCGCCCCAATCTCCACCTCCACCAGTACTGCCTGCACAAACTGGAGCACTGTCCCCACTGTCTTGCATTTAACCAACTTTTTTTATTTAAACAGCAAAAAGTCCCAGAGAACTGCATAAAAGGGAAACAGCTTCATTTTACATTTCTCACAGTATTTATGGAACTGCAATATGAAAACACAGCAAAACATGCCAAATATGTGAGTGAGTTAAGGTCAGGTCCAAACATCTGAGCAATCTGCCCCTCTATACACGTACAAAATATGTGCTTTGCACAGGCACACTCAAAGCATCGACACACTAGGCACACTACAACTGCTAACTTAGCCAAATTCAGACCAAGAATCAATAGCAATGAACATGGGACTGTAGTACCCTTGGGGGGAGAGAGGAAGTGCTATCCTACGCCATGTCTGACCACTGGTTTTATTGGCCAATAAAAGCTTTCCACTCAGCCATGCTCCTCTTGTAAGACGATGTGAGATCTCTCTCATGGATTTTGTCTAAGAGGACCTCCGTCTGTATGACTGAAAGCAGAGTGGCTACACACTTTGGATAAGTCAGGTGTAGGGTATAATAGTAGGCCATAAGGTATAAAGCACTCTCGGCAAACTTGTCTTTTGGAAAGGTGGTTATTGCCATATCTCCTACCACTAGGAGGCAGTTGGACGCACTGACAATCAGGACTGGGCAGGAGAGAGGGCGTTTCTTCAAGTAGGAATTGGGGTCTTCTGCTTCCTGTAACACATAACACAGACATTCTTCTGGATAATACATTTTGGTCATTTGGAACCTAGGGTAGAGGGTTGTTTACAAACACATAACTTTACAAAGTAAAAGTCTGACAAAAGTTACAGTACTGAGAAAGCTCCATCTGAAAGTGCTGTTTTTAACTATCCCCAATGCATTTACTGTTTACACACATCTAGCCTTCCAAAAGAACTAAAAACCAAGGCTAGGCTAGTCTGGCTTGGTTATCATTAAGGTGATAAAACCTTCTACCATGTAATGCGCCCGTTTTTGTACATACTGTGACATAGCCAAGACATCTACCCAGTGAAAATCCTCACAAATGTTTTAGGTGTCTTTGATGCTTAGAACATACAGTATGTGAATAGGAAATACATTGCCAGTCATCAGGGGCAGCACCTTCAGTGATAATTTTTTTCCGATACTGCAGTAAAAATTATCCTGCAACATTTTACACAGCTCACCTCAAGGACATGCAAACATGTCCTTGAGGACAAACAAACTCGGGCAAACAAAAACAAATTGGTTTTGATTTATTACACCTTAGGTAACATCAACCCTAAATATAGATCAAGACTTGCTGCCATTCGTCTGCTTGCCATGATAAAATCAAAAGATCTTTCCCATTGTGGTATTGATGAGATACTTGAGAGGATTAACCGTGACTTAACTGAGCTGAGTGATGGTGTCCAGGTTGTCTCTGCAAATGGTAAGAGGACAATTTATGGGGCACTTATGTCTGTGTGCGGAGACACTCTAGCTCAGCATGAAGTGGCTGGATTTAAGATAGGAGTGGGATTTGCCTACAGTAAATGCAGGCACTGCGAATGCAACTTTGAAGACATGCAGGAGCAATTTAATGAAGATTTGTTTGTTAAAAGGACAATGGCAAGTCATAACAGGCAATGTAATGACACTGAAAAGGCAAATACTGACTTTCTGAAAGACAATCTAAAACTGACATATGGCATAAACAGGAGAAGCAAATGAACAGAATTTCCTCACTTTGATATGATCGATCAAACCCCACAGGACATCATGCATGTCATTCTTGAAGGTGTTGCCCCATATGAAATCAAATGTGTTTTAAAGCATCTTGTGCTTTCAGGGCATATGGACTTAGATGCATTCAACAGTGCAATTATTTGTTTCCCTTATTCTCCTGTGGATGCAAGAGATAAGCCTTGCCCCATATCTGTCAATACACTGTCATCAAATGACAATAAATTGAAACAGTCAGCTGGGCAGATGCTGGTTTTGTTAAAGATCCTGCCATTTCTCATTGACAAAATTGGAGAAAATGATTACACACAAGTGCTACTTAAGTTGTTAGAGATTCTAAAAAAAAAAAAATCTATTTTCACCTATTATTGCTCTTTCAAGGCTGAAGCTTTTAATAGAGCAACATTTAAAACATTTCAAACAACTGTTTCCAGATGCAAATATTATACCTAAACAGCATTACTTGCTGCATCTTCCTTCTCAGATTAAGGCACTTGGTCCTCAAGTCCTCAAGCAGCGCTTTGAGTCAAAGCACTGCTTTTTTAAGCGGTAGGCTTTGAAAAGTAGTTTTAAAAACATCTGTAAGTCTCTTGTGAAGCACAACCAACTTTATGAATGTAGTCAGAATGTGCATGGGCCCAACCTCTGAGGTGAAAAATGTTCACTATGTAGAAGGAAAGATTAAAGCCTTCTTAGGAATAGAGCACGTTGAACATATAGTTTCGGTACAGTGGATTATACAGCATGGAAATAAGCATACATGTGGAAAATCTTTTGGTTATTTCTAATGTGGAGTTTGCACTTGTGAAAAACATTTCTATTTTAAATGCGTCAGTGTATTGTTTTGAATGCCAACCTCTCTCTACAGTTGGGTGGAATGATCATTATTTAGCTTACAAGGTAGAAGTTCCTAACCCAGCTCAAGCCAATATTTTCATGGATGCTGAAAAGCGTGTTGATTATACACCATACTACTATGTAAACTTCAATAATAGCAAGTACATTCCACTGAAGTATGATCTCACAGACATCATCAAACATCATTCTTGAGTCTGTATTGAGCGTGGGAATTTGGGCTGATTTTTTTTTTTTTTTTTTTTAAGCACTGACAAACACTGTAATTGATGACAGCATTTATTTTTACTTATTACTTTTGTAATAATGTGATGCAGTATGTCTAGAGTATGACAGAACAGAGAAGGAAACAATTCCAGCTTTTGCCTTTGTCTTTGTTAGATATATGGACAGTTTGATGGAAATGTAAGAAAAATAGCCACACTGTATTGTGCATGAGTTGTTGTGCATGTTGACCTGCAGTTTTCAATAAAGCAGATCTGTTGTCTCAGTTCAAGTTGAGTCTATTTCTTAAAACAAGACGATTCATCTTTTACAAATAACTCAGCAGCTTAAAAACCTTATGACATGTCAAAAAAAACCTTGTTTCATCTGAGACATGACTCAAAACAAGATGTTTTCAAGACAGTTTCACTTAATAAGATATTCAAGATGCACTGTCTAAAAACAAGCTCCTTTATCTCGCTTAAATCTCTCTCTTTAGGTGATTTTGTCTTATATTAAGTGTGATGAGATATTTTGACTAGAAATTAGAAAAATATACTTGGCAAGATTTCCAAACCAGGAAGTTACTGACTTGGTCGGGTCCTTTGGCAAGATCAACAACGTGATCCTCATGCCGTGCTCAGAAGAAGAGAGCGAGAAGAGCCAAGGACAGAAGCTACGTCTAAGAGTATCTACATGTTCATGTGTTTTACAAGAAATTTCACTTTGAGATTTGAAGTTCCAGAACAGTTTCAAACAGATGACAGAGAAAAAAAAGAAGAAAAACGAAGTGTTGTCAGTGTTGCAGTTTGCTCATGTTGTGAATATTACAGGCAAAAAGAAAGAACATGTTTCAGTAATCAGTCCATTTCTTGAAAACAGGATGCTTATTTTCTGTTGTATTAAAATGTGAAGAATTAACATTTTCTCTAAGTGTGTTTTACAAGAAAGAATAGAATTGGCCTGTTCATCTGTCACTCTTCAGTCAACAAAACAGTGGCTGTGGATATTTTAGCCTGTGCAGGTTTCCTGCTTCTGCTTTGCACAATGTCATCCTGGTTTCTATCCCTTGCTGCAGGCCTCTGTATGCATGGTGAAGGCTGAAGACGCTCAGGCACTGGCTAACTCCACAAATCTCTCCATCAGAGACCAGAAAATCACTGCTTCAACAGCCAAGGTACCATGTGGAAAACATACACACATGTGGCACTGAAGGCATGTTCACTTTAAACCCTTTCAATCATAGAAAACATAAAGCTTCCACAAAAATGCTGAGTGGAGTTTGTTTTCTGTCTAAATGCAATTGTTGATTCAGAAACCATCTCATACACAAAATTAGTTTCAATTCCTTTTTTATTATTTTTTGATGTTTGAAGTCTCATTTCTTTTTGATTTCCTTTAGAAACCTGAAGGAGTGCAGTCTCCTGATGCCAACAACAGGTCTGCCACAGTTATCATCACCGTTCTTCCCCTTTAACCCCATATGTTGTTCACTCAACCTGCCCATTTCAAACCTGCACTCAGAAATGATTATTTCTGTCTTCACAGCAAACCTGCTTCAGGACAGGAGAAGGGTCCTGCCGGGGAAGACTCAGGTAGGACAACAAAAAAACGCCACTGCTAGTCTGCAGGCAGTCAGTGCTAATATATCCACATCTATCACTGTCAACAAATACTCAGTATATCTAGTTAAAATCACAGTCAACTGTACCAGATCACATGGAATAAACTGTAGCTTAGTCACATGTAGTCTGGTTTGTGATGTCTTGCATTTGCTGGCTTGTAGTTGTGATGTGTATGAAAACATACTGAGTGTAGCATCTTCCCCTCCTACACCCCACTGCAGGAGCTGAGGCTGAACACAACACGTCTGATGAGGTACAGTTTCCTTCACTTCCATCACATTTTCTTGTGTTTCAGCCTGATACTAAAATCCTTTCAGGTCATTTTTCCCCTCATCAGTCTGAAAACAGAATTTTATGTTTGGAAATGTATTAAAAAGGAAAACCTGAGTTCAGCTAAATGTCTGTTAAATTCACTTGTTCTGTAATGTCTCCTACAGAAAGGCATGGTGTTGATCACAGGACTTCCTGAGAGCAGCTGCTCAGAGAGTGACATCATCAAGCTGATCCAGCCCTTTGACACGCCCTCTGACCTCATCCTGGCAAAACAAATGGGAAAGTTTGGTGTGATCACACCAGGAGGAGAGGAGAAAACACCTGGACACCAGTAATACATGTAGCCATGCAAGCTGCTTCTGTCATAGCTTAAACTACTATCACAGGTATTGTATGTTAGGTGCTTGTGTCAGTGGCAGACACGGAGATTGCTCAAGAGATAGTGAAAGTCCACTCCTTCATCCCCACCAAGATTAAAGACTGTGAGCTGAAGATAATCCATGTCAAACAGCGTATTGGCCTCAGCACACCGGTAAGGCCTCTCATCATTCACCCACATCCTTTACAGGACACTCATCATCTTTCTCTCCTCCTCTGCTCTAATCTTCTATATTAAATATCTTCCTTTTGTGTGCTTGCTTCTTTCATCTTGTGCTTAGTGCAGCATTTCTACTTGTTAGTGAACCTTGAGCAGCGACCAGCAGGTTGGCCATGATCCCACTCTGCCTGACACCTTAAACAGCTTCTTGGCACGCTTGGACTCTCCAAGCAGGAGAAGGACTGTACATCTTCCTCAGCCAGAGGTGCAGCATCAGCTTCTCGTCTTGCAGCTGCACCAAGTGACCACTGCCATGAGGAGGATCAACATCAACAAGGCTGCAGGTCCAGACAAGGTGTGAGGTCGTACCCTGAAGTCATGCACTGAGCAACTGGCAGGAGTTTTTCTGGACATTTTCAACCCGTCCATGCAGCTTTCCACGGTCCCTGTATGCCTGAAGTCCTCCATCATTGTGCCTGTGCCCAAGAAAGCAACCATCACCTGCCTCAATGATTACCGACCTGTCGCTCTGACTCCAGTCCTCATGAAGTGCTTGGAGAGGATCCTCCTAAAGTACATCAAGGACACCATCCCTGCTGGCCTGGACAGCCTCCAGTTTGCCTACGGGGAGAACCGTTCTACGGAAGATGCTGTCTCGTTAGCACTTGACACGGCCCTGACTCACCTGCAGCATCCTAACACTTATGTTAGGACTTCAGTTCAGCCTTTAACACTGTTCCCCCGGACATGCTGGCCCTGAAGCTCCACAACCTGAGTTTGTCAACAACGCTCTGCTCCTGGATCAGTGACTTCCTCACCAACAGGCCCCAGGTGGTGAGGATAGGAGAGTCTACATCTGCCCCACTGATCCTCAACACTGGCACGCCGCAAGGTTGTGTGCTCAGCCCTGCCCTCTTCACCCTCTTCGCACATGACTGCTCTGCCATCCACCCCACAAACATGGTCGTGAAGTTTGCGGACGACACCACGTGGTGGGTCTCATATCCAACAATGATGAGACCCACTACAGAGAAGAGGTCCAGAATCTGACACAGTGGTGTAACAGGAATAACTTCATCCTGAACATCAGCAAGACCAAGGAGGTCATAGTGGACTATAGGAGGTCCAGGAACACTGAACACGCTCCTGTCTGCATGGGGAGGCGGTGTAGCATGTGGACAGCATAAAGTTCCTGGTCATCCAAATTTCCTCTGACCTCTCGTGGTCTGTGAACACTTCACACCTGGTGAAAAAGGCCCAACAACGACTCTTCTTTCTCAGGAAGTTGAAGCAGAGGACCACTTCCCATTCAACATGAGTGACCTTGTGACATTAGATGAAGTAGGAGATGTTACTGACCTTCTGTCTTCTCCTGCTCTTGTTCCCATGGAAACCACAGACAGGGAGGAGGAGGATGCTCCCACATCTGTCCCTCAGGACACTACAGGGGTACATTTTAGCTTGCGTATATCCCATCAAGCTTTTCTCTACATGTTTGATGGGGGGTGTCCCAGACTTAAATGTCCACAGTCTTATGACGTCAGTCCTTTTCTGGGTTTCTGCTTCTTGGACACACCAATGGAGGTTGCCATAGAAACAGCAGTATCGGATGCCACAGCGACTCTGCTCAAGTCTAATCAACAAGTATCAGAGTCCGAACCCGTGAGAGCACCAACAGCAGACTCCTCAGACAGGTCGTCAGGTTTAACACCCGGTCCGGTCCTCACCGCTGCAGCATCCACCTTACCAGCTCCACAGGCTGAGTCCTCTCTCAGCCAAACACCTGAGACTGGTACAGCCTCACACTGATTTCACTTCTACCATCAACACAAGGAAACACAGTCTTTCCTAGATATTTTTCTTTATTTGTTTTTGGTTTCAAATTGTAAATTTGGCCTGACATCTGTCTTTATGTTTAGAAATTACACCACTGCCCACCCTGGACTCCACCCCAGAGGTCCAACACCTGTCCGTGCCTGCCCCTGCAGCATCAGGTAACCCACCTGAAGCTGCCCCTGCAGACTGCTCCTCAAACAGCCCAGCCATAGGAGCAGTGACCACAGAGAGTGAGGACGATAAGAAAGAGGAGAGTCCTCTCAGTCACAGCCAGGCCAAGGAGGAGGAGACGGTGCTGGTGTTGGACAAAACAGAAGGACAGGAGAAGATGCAGGACCAGGAGGACAAAGAGACGGGAGCTCCTGCTGCAGAGACAGGTAGGCTTTGATTTTCTTTGAAGTAGGTAGAACTTTGAGTGGCAGCAGTTCCTCAGTGGGTAGAGAATCAGGCTTGATGATGGGACGTTGTCCTTGGGGCAGGTACTTGCCATAAGTCATTGCAGGTGTTTAATAACAGCACCAAGATGAAGACGCATGAAGTCCATTTGGAAAATGCTTAATTATTAGCTTATCTGCTTTGTTGAACAAAGCCAGGACCAGGTCTTTTTAATCCTGTGTATGTTCTAGATTGGACTTTAAAGTAGTCCCTGTCTCTTCTAGGAAAGCAACAGATGTCCAAAGACATAACAAACGGAGAAGAGGAGAGTATGAAGAAGACATTACAGATGAAAAAGCCCATGAGCACTGACTACTCCCTCCCCCCTTTTGACCCCAGCAATCCAGTTGGTATGACACTATTTATTTACCGTGACTGTTCATCACTGTTTTCTCTAGAGTCACGTGTATTTCTAGAGTCACTCTCGTGTGTGTGTGTGGGTGTGTGTCCTCAGGTATGGAGTTCTTAGTCCCAAAGACCGCTTTCTTCTGAACAGTATGTAATCCATTCTTCAGCGGAACCACAGAAGCTGAGATCAACCACTGCAAAACCATCAAACACTACGAGAACCTAAAGGTAGGCAGCTCATGGTTATTTGCTGCAGTTTCTCCCTCTTTTATTCTGCTCCATTTTCACACTTACTGTGATACAGGTGATAAAACGTCCACGTGTGTTCACGACGGTGAATGTGACTGACAAACCAGACCCCAGCTGAATGTGGCTGTGAAGCTTTTGACTCAGTTTTGCCATTCCACTCCTTTTGTATCGTCTCTTTATTTCTCACTCAAGGTCCAGATTCTCACACTGGTATAGCCTCATATCTCCATTTAAATAAATATGACGTCAATAAATTGCATTTACTAAATTGTGGCTTGTCGCTCATTCACAATCTCAGTGTCTGATAATATTTGATAGAAGTCTGTTATCAATGATTTATAGCATCATAAAACCACACACTGTCATCACAATAACCTTAAAGCAAAGATGGAAATCTCACTGCATCAACTTGTATCTTTACACCTGCACTTATTTTCATTGGCATGTACAGTAAATTGCTAATACACTATTTTAGACTGTCTGCTACTCACACTATTTGCTATTCTATATGTTGCCTGTCATTTACATAGTGCTTATATCCAAAGGGCTTTATATTTGGCTCTTGTTTACCCATTCACATACACACACACACACACACACACACTGATGGCAGTGCTTGCCACTTCTGCATGTGGACAAGAGGAGCTGAGGATCAACGTGCCAGCCCAGTTCCAGCAGCTCCTCCCGCAGTGAGAGCCACTGGCCACATGCCTTAGACAACCTTGGCATGACTACAGCCAGTGACGTCCACGCCTCAGTGACTGTGGGGTAAACACTCAAACCAGGGATCCTTTGTGTGGCACTTGTCAAGTCCCAGCTTATTAGCAGGACATTTATTTCAGCACAAGATGGCAGTACACTCTGTTCTAAGCTCAGAGCATCAACCTGTTTCTGGGTTTCAATTCAATAAGCACATTATATATATACAGTAGTGGAAAAACGTTTTGGGACACCCTTCAAATTTTACACAATCTCAAATATTATCATGAAATATTTGCAGAAAAATCTTTTTAGGATTTCACAAGATGTGGCTGCATCAGACAGACACAAACAAAAATCATTTCTTTTGTTTATTGTTATCAAGACAAAAAATTAGCAAAAGTAAATTCTTCATGGTGTCAACATGTCAGTTCTCAACATTGTTGTTATCAAAGTTAACAAATAGCAAAGAATGTCTTCAAAACTGAACAAAAGATAAAGCATCACATAACAGAATTCATATTTAGTACTCCTGCCATTAGCAAGCAGTAGCACTTTAATCCTGGCTGGCATGTTCTCCACGAGCCTTTCACACTGTTGAGGGGTAATCTTCTCCCATTCTTCTTCAATTACTGTTTTTAATTGTAAAGATTTTCAATTCTCTTTTTTCTATCCTTTTCCTGCTTTCTAAAGTTCAAATACCTTCTCTTGTAGGTCTTTTCATAGTTCTTTTGCTTTCCCCATGGTTCAGAATCCAGCAAAATCAGTGCAGCACTAGATGAAATGTGCAGGCGTCTGTCAGGAGCCCACATACTCACTGACTTTTTATACACACACACTAATTACAGCCAAACAGGTGACAGGTGTGGACAGTGACCCTTAAAAGCCATTTAAAGCTGTTTGTGTCAACTTGTGTGCATAGTATCAGGCCAAAACTTCAAGGGTATGTATACTTTTGATCAGGGCCATTTGGGTGTTTCAACTTGTCTCTATGATTTAAAAAGAGCAAATATAATTATGTGATAATAAATAACTTTGCCTGACCACTAACTCTGAATGAAAGAAAAGCTTTTGCATGATCAAACACATTTTCTGAAAAATGGACAAAATTTCACAAATTTTGCCAGGGTATGTAAAATGTGATTTTCTGAAAAAAAACTACACATATATTTTGTTGAGCTTATGTTTTCTTTTCTTTCTTTCCTTCTTTGCTTCTTTTTTCCGTCTTTCTGAAAACTTTCCGGCAAAGTTTCCTTGAAGGCACAATGGTACTCTGTGCTGGGCTGAATTCCACACTGATTGTTACTAATACTGTCATCTAATACTGTCTGTATACAGTATAAAGAGCTTTATTTCCAACATGGTACACCTCAGTCATACTACAGTAACAGCTATCTGTAATGTATCCACACTTTGTAATTTGAGCCATCTGGATTCTTCCAATTGTGACTTTTGGAGCTGCATTTACCACTTTGCCTCATTCATGGCCTGTAACGTGCCTACTTGTAATTTGGATATTTCCTCAATGGCAAGTTGCTGATGTGGATTCAAGAAAATATTTTCTTCTTCCACTTAAAGAACTACAACCAACTGTGCTGAGCAAAGCACATGCACACAAAACACACACATACTCACTCCTGGACTTAAAATTGCTGCTATATGTGCAGCCTTTCTTCTTTTTATTTCTCTTACTGTTCAAACAGTGCACATAGTCACTTTGGTCATACTGTTTATAGTATTTATTATTATTGTTTCCTCTAATAATTTTCTTGGAGCCTTTATATTCTATCTGTATTATCTGTATATTCTGTATATTCTGAGTGCCTGTGCCCTATTGCATCTGCTCTTTGTTGCTGTAACAGTGTAATTTCCCCATTGTGGGAAAATTAAAGTTTTATCTTATCTTATCTTATCTTATCTACTGTATGAAAATGAAGGGCAGAGATGATGGAGGATTTCATTCTAACTCTTATTTTACTGCCATCAATTCAATTCAATTTATTCATTAATTATACAGCGCCTTACAGAGAAAGAGAGTTCTCTCTCTTTCTCTGTAAGGAATATACAGTATTCCCTTCTAAGTTATATTTTACAGTGTTCTGCGTTCTACTCTACAGAATTCTGATCTGTGTTCTCTTCTACAGCATTCTGTTCTACATCATTCTGTTCTTCTCTTAAATAAAGGATTCTCTTATCTCTTATCTTATCATTCTATTCTACAGTATTCTGTTCTGCGTTCTATTCTACAGTATTCTGTTCTACGTTCTCTTCTACAGCAATCCGTTCTACGTTCTATTCTACAGCATTCCGTTCTACATTCTATTCTACAGTATTCTATTCTGCGTTCTATTCTATAGCATTCTGTTCTGTGTTCTCTTCTACAGCATTCCGTTCTACGTTCTATTCTACAGCATTCCGTTCTACGTTCTGTGCTACAGTATTCTGTTCTGCGTTCTATTCTACAGTATTCTGTTCTGCGTTCTGTTCTACAGCATTCTGTTCTACGTTCTTTTCTACAGCATTCCGTTCTACGTTCTCTTCTACAGCATTCCGTTCTACATTCTATTCTACAGCATTCTGTTCTACGTTCTATTCTACAGCATTCCGTTTTACGTTCTATTCCACAGCATTCCGTTCTACGTTCTGTGCTACAGTATTCTGTTCTGCGTTCTATTCTACAGTATTCTGTTCTGCGTTCTGTTCTACAGCATTCTGTTCTACGTTCTTTTCTACAGCATTCTGTTCTACGTTCTCTTCTACAGCATTCCGTTCTACATTCTATTCTACAGCATTCTGTTCTACGTTCTATTCTACAGCATTCTGTTTTACGTTCTATTCCACAGCATTCCGTTCTATGTTCTATTCTACAGAATTCTGTTCTGCGTTCTATTCTACAGTATTCTGTTCTGCGTTCTATTCTACGGTATTCCGTTCTACGTTCTATTCTACAGCATTCCGTTGATGTGGATTTTTCTGCAGGCTGGGTGGCTGAACCCTGTCAATGGCCAGGTGAAGCAGAGCTCAGGCCCAGCTGAGGCCCCACACCTTCTTCTTGTACTCTTTTGTCTCCTGTAGAATTCAGGTTTTTCAGATCTTTAGTCAGAGTAAATGCACAGAGTCAATCAGAGGCTGGAGATCAGAGAAGTTGAGTCCAGGATGCTTTATTCCTCAATACAGAGTTCAAGAGCATGAGCAGTCCTGCAGGAACAACTGAAACTTAGTCAAATGTACATCATATTTTATATGGTGGGTTGCACCTGTTCTCAGGGACATGTCTGGGCGTGTTTTTGACATGTTTGGGCATGTCCCTTCCCATTTCCGTAATTAATATTAGCCAGTTTTTATCAGTGTCAACCACTTCCTCACTAAATCTTATTTTTCAGGTACTTGACAGGTCTGAGTTACAATGGTGTCTTTTTCTCCTTGGATGAGTTATAGGCTCCTCCCGTCGGATGTACCTTGGCCATATGTTGTTATCTAATGGTGTCAGGAAGTTTCATTATTAATTTTTAAAAACTGTCCAAGCAAATCTTATCTCAGTTTTACTCCTACATGCTTTAATAATAGCTCCCTCAAGGTTCAGCAGTGCTAGACAAAGAGTGATACACAAAACAGCTGGCGTCTGTCTAGATAGAGAGTGATACACAAAACAGCTGGTGTCTATCAGGTAAACAACCTGCGGAAATCCTCGTAAATCCCCATATTTCAGTGCACACTGTGAAACAAAGTATAGATAGGTATAGCATAAGCAAGTATTTAACAAAACAGCTCTACAGCATTCCGTTCTACGTTCTCTTCTACAGCATTCCGTTCTACATTCTATTCTACAGCATTCCGTTCTACGTTCTATTATACAGTATTCTGTTCTACGTTCTCTTCTACAGTATTCTGTTCTACGTTTTCTTCTACAGTATTCTACATTCTATTATACAGTATTCCCTTCTAATTTATATTTTACAGTGTTCTACATTCTATTCTACAGCATTCTGTTCTGCCTTCTCTTCTACAGTATTCTATGTTCTATTATACAGTATTCTCTTCTAAGTTCTATTTTACAGTATTCTGCATTCTATTCTATAGCATTCTGATCTGTGTTCTCTTCTACAGCATTCTGTTCTACGTTCTATTCTACAGCATTCCGTTCTACGTTCTATTCTACAGCATTCCGTTCTACGTTCTATTCTACAGTATTCCATTCTACGTTCTATTCTACAGCATTCCGTTCTATGTTCTATTCTACAGAATTCTGTTCTGCGTTCTTTTCTACAGTATTCTGTTCTGCGTTCTATTCTATTCTGTTCTATGTTCTATTCTACAGCATTCTGTTTTACGTTCTATTCTACAGCATTCTGTTCTACGTTCTGTTCTACAACATTCTGTTCTGTGTTCTCTTCTACAGCATTCTGTTCTACGTTCTCTTCTACAGCATTCCATTCTACGTTCTATTCTACAGTATTCTGTTCTGCGTTCTATTCTACAGTATTCCGTTCTACGTTCTATTCTACAGTATTCTGTTCTACGTTCTGTTCTACGTTCTCTTCTACAGTGTTCTACATTCTATTATACAGTATTCCCTTCTAAGTTATTTTTTACAGTGTTCTATGTTCTATTCTACAGCATTCTGTTCTGCGTTCTTTTCTACAGTATTCTGTTCTGCGTTCTATTCTACTCTGTTCTGTGTTCTATTCTACAGCATTCTGTTTTACGTTCTATTCTACAGCATTCTGTTCCACGTTCTGTTCTACAGCATTCTGTTCTACGTTCTGTTCTACAACATTCTGTTCTGTGTTCTCTTCTACAGCATTCTGTTCTACGTTCTCTTCTACAGCATTCCATTCTACGTTCTATTCTACAGTATTCCGTTCTGCGTTCTATTCTACAGTATTCCGTTCTACGTTCTATTCTACAGTATTCTGTTCTACGTTCTGTTCTACGTTCTCTTCTACAGTGTTCTACATTCTATTATACAGTATTCCCTTCTAAGTTATTTTTTACAGTGTTCTATGTTCTATTCTACAGAATTCTGTTCTACGTTCTATTCTACAGCGTTCTCTTCTGCGTTCTTTTCTACAGTATTCTATGCTCTATTATACAGTATTTTCTTCTAAGTTCTATTTTATAGCATTCTGCATTCTATTCTATAGCATTCCGTTCTGTGTTCTCTTCTACAGCATTCCGTTCTACGCTCTATTCTACAGTATTCTGTTCTACGTTCGGTTCTACAGTATTCTGTTCTGCGTTCTATTCTACAGTATTCTGTTCTACGTTCTATACTGCAGTATTCTGTTCTGCATTCTATTCTATAGTATTCTGTTCTACGTTCTATTCCACAGCATTCCGTTCTACGTTCTATTCTACAGCATTCTGTTCTGCGTTCTCTTCTACAGTATTCTATGTTCTATTATACAGTATTCTCTTCGAAGTTCTATTTTACAGTATTCTGCGTTCTATTCTATAGCATTCTGATCTGTGTTCTCTTCTACAGCATTCTGTTCTACGTTCTATTCTACAGCATTCCGTTCTACGTTCTATTCTACAGTATTCTGTTATATGTTCTGTTCCACAGCAGTCTGTTCTATGTTCTATTCTACAATATTCCGTTCTACGTTTTCTTCTACCGCATTCCGTTCTACGTTCTATTCTACAATATTCTGTTCTTCGTTCTCTTCTACAGCATTCCTTATATTGTAGTAACACTGTAGAGAGAGTTTTTTCTCTCTGTGGAGGGAAGAGAAAGAGAGATGAGAAAGAGAGAAGAGTAGAGAAGCAGAGAAAGAGAAAGTTCTTCTCTCCTCTTTCGTGGCGAAAGAGAAGGAGAGCAGCGCCGTCGTATAGGGGGGAAAGGTGATGACAATTATAAGGGCCCACAGCCCGCTAGGGCCCACACACAGCCCCCAGTAGCCTCTATGACAAAATGATTATGCATACACTGAACTAATATATATTCATACGAATGACTCAGAATTAAAACAAAGCCACAAGTCATACAATATTCTATTTTTAATAATTTCAATAACCCCCTTGGCCCCTTTTTAAAAAAATGGTTTGGTCCACACCGCTGTTCGTTCTTCCTCAAGTGAGCGGAGCGCGAGCGAACTCCAGCAGGGTTAGGATGGCCCCCAAAAAACACAAGTCCGGACACCAAAAAAGACTTGAGAAGGAGGCCAGGAGTAGGAGCAGCAGAGCAGGGGCCCAGGACATTAAAAACTTTTTTTTCTGTGAATGGCGAGAGTAAAACTACCGAGGGCGGCTGAAACAATTAGGCTACTTGTTCATTCATTTCTGTCTGTAACATTACGTTTGACGGGGCGCAGGCTGGAGCCTGCGTTAACTGTCATCTGGCCGCGCTACACTCTGGACAAGTCATCAGTTCATTTAAAAAAATAAAAAAGTCGCCAGTTCATTGTAGAGTAACGGTTCCTAGAGTAGCTATAACTGAACGTTACTAATTTAGGGGCTACAGTCAGTGACTATGTGTTTCACACATATCACTGTCGGACAGTGCTCCAGTATGCGCCCACTCAGAGGCTGCATTGAATTGTATTTTGACGCATTCAAGTTCTACTCAGTAATTATGAGCATCTGACGAAGGTCAGTTACGTTATCATGATGTGTTCAATGTGGTCTTGTAAAATGTGTTATTAGTGGGACATTTGAATTGCCTAAATACCAAGAAGTTAAATGTTCAAAGATTTGTTGTTGCTGTTTGTTTTCATAGCAATATAAAATAAAAGACACCATAATAGCTGACAACAACAAAGTAAAAAAGACTATTAAGAATTTTGGACAGTTTACACTGACTTTTGAATGTTTTAAAAAGATTTTTTGCCTGAGAAAGTGAAGCTGTCCACCTAGAGCTATGGTACTAAGAAGCCCATTTAGATTTTGTCCAAGAATAGGTTAGTTCTGCATTAGTTTTTCCATGAAACATAACATTTAATGTTTACAATATATATAATGGAACAATAAACCTTTATGCTCTGCTGCTCCAGAATCAGCAGAGGCTGCTTCATCTGAGTTTGACCCCACAGCAGATGCTCACTCCCAGCTGATGCCTTTGATGGTGAGTGAGTGATGTGAGGACTTCTCCAATCAGAAAGCCTGGATGAACAGCCACATCCGGTCATTCCTCAGAGTCCCTGACTCCGCCTTCAGGTCCGGCGATAGGGCATGGTACAGCGCCGCTAGAGCTGACCTGAAGAGGGGGATTGATGCACCACACCTTACTCTTTTACTCTTCATTCTCTAAGTCTTTTTCTTCCAAGTATTCAAGTCTTCTGAGAAGAAATTCACAAAGTCAATCAAGTACAGGAGATCAGAGAAGCTGAATCCAGAAAGCTTTATTCCTCAAAAACAGAGTTCAGAAGAGTGAGTTTCTCCTGCAGAAAAAACTGACTTTTACCATCTGTGCATCACTTTTTATATTGTAAATTGTAGGTCTGTTTCAGACCAAGGGGCATGTCTGACCTTGCCCTTTTTCCATTTCATTCAGAGTGTAATAGTATCTGTGACTTTACTGTAAACATTACATACAAACATTACGGCACATAACTTCATGTGCCACTCAAGAAAGCCTTTGTTGCTTTGAATATCATAGAAGTGTTGCTGAATGAAAAAAAGAACAAATACTGTATGTTGCTTATATGCAAAAGAGGGCGTTAAACCTACATATCATTTTTGGAGTATGGGTCTTTCAAAGATGGGAAAAGTGAAACAATCCCAAGGGCATGAAACTCTTTTGTTGCTTTACTAACAGCTCTCCTGCAAGCGGGATTTTTTTTATGTACATATTTTTTTATAAAAGGATACAGGATTAAGTTGAAGCCTCTTACCCTTCTTTTCCATGCATGTGAGCGACAATAATAACCAGTAACCGTGTGGTGGAATATTTCAAACTTCCAGTCTCTTCATACTCTTTAATCACAGTCATCTCTGCTGGGTTTGAGGTAAGAATTTGCTCCACATTCTAAAAAACTACACTTAGATCTATGTTGTAAGCAAATACATTCATCTAATACCTATTACATACATATTACTTGCATTTTTTAAGAATTATGTCTAATAAATAATGATTAAAATCTAGTTGTATACAAGTAGCAAGCACACTGTCCATCAAAGGCTGGCATCCAGAATCACTTGTGTCTCTGCTTAAAGTGCTTGAGACTGACAGTGTATCTGTCAGACTTGGAGAGGAGGAGCCTTCACACCCTTGCTGCAGGACACTTAGATCTGAAGATCACACACACACACAAGTATAAGGCAAATAAAATCTAAAGTCCAGCACATTAAAACTATATCACAGACCTGGCTGGATATTACCTGTCTCAAGACAAAACATTAGCATTACCTATAACTCTGCTTACCACAAGTAGTGAGGGTCACATATTCTGTCAGGTCTGAACGATCAGCCAGGTTCATAGATGCTTCAGTAGATGGGAGGTCTGAAATGCAGACAACACATCCAGCTTAATATGAACTGATTAAATACTGTACTTTGGAATTCTTATCATCCACTTCTCACAATCACATATTTTTGTCTGTGTCAAGATACAAATCTCTCAAAATATAAGTGCAGCAAAATATGAATGTTTAAATGTCCTACCATCATCACTGTAGATGAAAAACACAGATCTTTGAAACATCCTCATCCACCTCTGCTCCCTGTTGATCTGTGACTTTCAGTGTTGTAGTCTCTGGGATAAGAAACTTCTGCTGGACTATACCATAACAACTCCACGTTACAACATGTTTACATCTTTATTAATTTAATACTAAACATCTGACTGACCTGCACTGAGAAAATCTGAGAAGCAAGCCTCTTCCAGTTTAATGTCCTTCTTCTTCCCTCCATGTTGTACTTTGATCAACATGTTCAAAACAGCAAGGCTACAGTTTATAAGCTCAACTGTTAGCATGCTAGCCAAAACTGACTTTTCAGCTGCGTCTGCGCCGTTGAGCTGGAAATTATCCTCTTAAAACACCGACATGCGGTTGCATTGTTGGATGGTTATTTCCAAAACAGTATTAATTACCTTCACATCACACGCCACAGACAGTATGGCCGACATTAACGTTTGAGTGAAAGCTAACAGCTCCACAATGGCAGCTAAGGACAGTTAGCTAACTAATGCTGCGGGAGCTACTTGCTCTAAATAATGGAGTAAAAGCAATGGGGTTACGTTCAACATCAATTCGCAGTCATTAGCGGTTCTATGTAAGTAGAGAAAGTGAGAACAATAACAAAATATCACGCATTTAAAGTACTTTTTGATAAAAATCATGCTCTTACCAGCCTTGTGACGACGTTCCTTGTGCTGCTCATGCCGCGATAAAATGCGTCGTGAACTCCAGGGGCAGAGTTAAAACCAGATCCTGAACACCAGGGAATAAACTCCAAAATTCAACTCGGCCTGGGTGTACACCTTAACACAAACTGTAGTCAGAGTTATAAAATAAACTCCAGAAATGTAACTCTTTCACACTTTTTTGCCTGACTCCAGATTTTAGTACTTTGTGAATTTGCTGTGTGTTAGTACATGTAGTTGTGTACAGTTCAGCTGCTGCTGTCCTTGGTGCTGAATTCACCAACCCAGCTGAATGGTCCTGAGTGCTTATTGTTGTAATTCATTTGGTATTTTTGAGAAGATTGAATATCATTAGTATGGGTTATGTTTTGTTAGTGTTAGGCTTTCAGTTATGATGTGTCCTCATAACTATATTAAGACAACAATGTGTGTGTGTGTGTGTGTGTGTGTGAGAGAGAGAGAGAGAGTTTGTCCTTTGATGCCTTTGATGTATCAACATTCTACAGTCTGATGTCACAGGCTGCAGTAAGTGGACACACAGCCAGAGACAAGTTCAGAAGTCAAACAGGAGCAGAAACAGTTGGACTGGACAGGACTTGCTCATGATTTAGGAAGAAAGAAGCACTCAGATATTTCTGCACAATTATTGACAAGGAAGGGAGGAGCTACTGCTGTTACAAGGACAAGAGGAAACTACAGGAAAGTCCAGATCACCTCCAAGGTTTTCAGTAAGTCAAAACCTTTTTTTAGTTGATGTCAGTGTTTCAGTTCATTGGGATGTGTTTGTTGTGTTGTTTATTTATGCTGATTGTGTCTGTGAGATTTTCATATTGTCAACTTAGGTTTCCATGTTTTGCTTCAAAGCATTATGGTTTGTGTTAAAAGAAAGGTGCCTATTTTTTCAAGTTTGTCTTTTAAACTTCAAATGTTCAAAAACATTCACATGCTTTTATGTAAATTGAAATCATTTGCGGTTGTTGCTTTGGATCCTCCTAAATGATGGAGCATAAAATCCACAGTCCATGTCCTGTAGAAGCCAAGTTAGTAACATAGATTAATGGGATATGAATGTGTACAGACGGAGAGGGAGAGGAGGAGAGAGGAAATCAGTGCATCATGGGAAGTCTTCCAGCAGTGTAGACCTATAGCAGCATAACTAGTGGCTCATTCAGGAAAGCCTTACTCAGCTCTGACTATAAGGTTCATCAAAAGGGAAAGTTTGAAGCCTCCTCTTAAACATGGAGAGGGCGTCTGCCTCCAAGACCCAAACTAGTAGATGGTTCCACAGTAGAGGAGCCTGATATCTGAGGGCTCTGCCTCTCATTCTCTCTATTGGAGACTTTAGGAACCACAAGTAAACCTGCATTCTGGGAACACAATGTTCCAGGGTAGTAGGGGATGGCTGCACTGCTGCTGTGACCCGGCTTGGTAACACAGCCGGCCATTGCCAACTCTTAACATTCTCCTCTCCTTAGCTGTGTCTTCAGTAGCTAAACTTGTGTATCTATGCTGAAGATTAGAGAGAAAGCTCTGTTCTAAAACGTCTCTCTGTTTTCAGCTCTCAGGACTTTTGCAGCTTCTACCTCAGTCTCTACAGTTTGGAGTTTAGTCTCACTCCTGTGCTCTTGTTTGTACTTTGGGATATCAGCCTTATGTCACTGTTTACTGATCAATTACAGCCATATCAGAGCTGTGTTATGTTACTGATAATGCAAACCAAACTTTTCCTGCTTAACTGGGAAAAAGTTGTAGGAATATTGATTGTAGTTACCAGTGAGTTGGCTTGCGCCGGCACTTACCTCCAGCTGCTGCTATATAACCCTGTTACTGCTTAAATTACATAATTTGAGCAAAAAAATTACACAGAGTTTTGTCTCTCTCCTCTCAACTAGGTCTTTTCTTCTCAACTACTGACATATGTTTATACTGTTTATACTGTTGTGTATTGTTGATGGAACTGTGTGTTTATATTGTTTATGTTTATACTGTCTTTAATTATTTATCTTACTACTTTACTGTAACACTGTGGGCCTAGGGAGCACTGCAATTTCAAAACCTGTGTATGACCTGTACATATGGTTTTGACAATAAAGTTGACTTTGACTTTGAGTTTGAGTGTTAGTGACCATTCATATCATGACTTGATGTGTCTACAACCACCACAATGGAAAATCCTATTTGAATGGGTTTGTATTATACTTTTGTGTTTTACTTTTCCAGGTCCTTCAACTTCACATTTTAATATGAGGACTTCAAAAATCACAATGTTTAATTCAAAGAACACTGAAATATCACATTCAGTGTGCAGCTCACACTGTTGGTGGTTGGCGTCTTCAGACTCCCTGAAAGCTGACGTACAGTATTAGTTGAAGAAGGTAGTATTTTTATTTTGGATGAAACTTTATGGATCTTGTGTGTCTTGCCTTTGAATTACAATAAGGTGCAAAACATCCATAATATGATGTTATAATATATTATAAAGCTGCGTGATGAGAAACAAACTCAACAAACTCATGAAACACAAAATCCATCAACAGCCTCACATCTGTTGTTGTGGAAGAAAAATTCCTTCTCAGTGAAATAACATATTTTGAATGAAAACCACTTGGAGATCAAATTAAAGTGAAGTTCTGTGTTACACCCACCATCACGTCTCCTCTATTACTGCATTTAAGCTCCTCAAGGGGAGAAGAAAAGTTCAAAGTCCACCTGTCACATTCAGACGGCAGCAGTGAGGATGAGAGCAGGAAGGAGAGGAGCAACAGACTGAGTCAACCTCAGCATTACTGTTTGTCATCTGTCAGTTTACTGCTTTCTAGAAAACCTCAGACACTCTCAGTGTTTCCTGTCTCATTTATTTCAAACAGAGCATCTGAAGAAAGAGGTGTTTTGTTAAACAGCTGTGTGACATTATTTCCCATCACTTTTCCTTTACTTTGTACTTTTAGCAAATAGTTTTTATGAGTCTTGAATGTAGAAATGTGAATGTTGCAGCAAGTTGAACACACAACTCTACACACATCAGCCTGCTCAGTTCTAACTCTGTCTTTAGCTGTTTACTCTGCTCTTTTTCTGCTGCACATACATGAACCAAAATATCAGCTGTGTTTGGAGATACAACCACTTTGTTCTTGTGGTTTCACTCGTGTGATTAAAACAGTGTCTTTAGTGAAACCATCAGAGTCAAACCATGTCTGTGCTCTGGTGCTGCACTGTCTCTGTCCATGGTGCTGATCCACATCCAAAAGACACCTGTTTACTGTCCACAGACCGATGTAAAGCTGAGGGACAAGTATGGCTCCATCTATCTGCAGCTCACTTCTGTAGATATTTATTTGATTGTACGATTGTCTCATTGTCTGATGATTGATTGTCTGATGTACGTCTCAACACAAAATGAGCCTCTGCAGCCTCAGTTAAGCTTTGGGATAAAAACAGTTCAATATAAACAGACTGACATTGACTGTAGCAGGTGGTTTTAAGATGAGATGCCTGATGGCAGGAGGAGTGGTGTCTCAGGATTGTCCATCCTGAGACAAACTGATGCAGAGTCATTGAGGACAGATGTGTAGGTTACAGATGTGTTTCCTGTTTCTCACCTTCATTTGCTGATGCTGTTTTGTTGAACTCTTGCTTTCTGTAGTTACATTGTTTCTTCATCTTCTCCCTCAATTATTTTGTCTTTGATCCAAGAATAAGCAAAGTGTTGTTTTCAATCCCAGCATGGTCAGAGACAGAGAGAAATGAACTGCCCCAAATGAAATCTGCTTTTATCACAGTGTAAACACTGGATCATCAGAGCTTTACAGACCAACTGTCACAACATGAGCTGAACATTTTCACACTTACATCCAAAATTTAGTTGAAGGCCAGAAATACACTGGAACAAACCCAAATATTTAAAGAAACAAAGATTTACCTGTGACGTCTTAAACACAGTGACAAAGTTATATTTAGTGATTATTCCATTTGCCTCTGAGACCTGAACTGAGCTCAGACCAAGTCCCTGTTGTGTGGATCATTCACCCTGCTACTTATTTGACTCTGTGAGTGATCATCACCTGCTGAGTGTCATTATAATCACACAGGTACAGTAACTCAGCGTTCCACCCACTCTGTCATCCTCTAACAAGGACAGCTGAGAGGCTTCATGAAAGTCAACCCAGGAGGGGAAATAAAAAGAAAATATCCTCTGTTCAGGCATCAAACATTACGGAGGCTTCAGTATCTCCACATTTACAAGGTAACTGAAAAAAGATAAATGAAGAAATCATCCATTATCCTGCTTTGTACTTGTGCTGTCTGAGTTTTCTTCTCTGCTTTTAAATCAAACAGAGTTCATCTGCAGATGATTCAGTGGAGCTGTAATGAGCTTTGGGAAAAGGACACATCATCAGTCAGGTTTACCTGTTTACCAAAGGTGTTTCCCAAGTGAAAACACACAACATCTGCAGTTTGCATGATCCAGTTGAAAGTTACATACTTTATGTTCATTACTGTATATTTGTTATACAATCATTACTATAGTCTTGTGAGAGAGCCAATAAATCCAATGCTCATATTTGTCATATCGACATTTAAGGTGTATCGATTGGTCCATAACATCAACTCATGCATTGAGTAACATGCAAGAAAACATTCCACCTTAATAGTTGCCAGTAATTGTCAGTAGCCTTTGAGCAGCACAGTGAGTTCAATGATTTTTTTCTACCTAGTTATTGTAACTGGTAACGATGAAAAGGCAGCGTAACATCCCTTCATTCATCATTCACTCTTCTGACTGTTTCTTCATTTGTGATGCATTTGCACAGAAACATTACAAAGCCAGTCTATTAAACTTGTTCAGCTTGTGCTGCATCCACAGCTGCTGGAGATCAAACCTCACTGAGCTCCGTTTTCACTGCCTATCAGATGAACTTGACCTCTGCCTACACTGAAACGTTTCCTCAGAGTGGATGTTTTCAATCAGTCCTCATTTGCTCGGCACAAGTAAATAATGCAATCATTCAAAACACAAACTACTTATGTTCATTGGCTCATATTGTTTAACACCAGTCTAATTCCAACCTGCTACATCCATGGTATCATCTAATCCCACTTAGCCAGATGTTTGACTGACTGTAATATTCTCAACATGATGAAACTACTCATAAAATCAATCTAACATTTGATCATGTCAATCTAACTCCATCAGTTTGGATTTTCCCACCAGAGGCAACAACACACTGGACCACTGAAAATCAGGAAAAGATGTGAGGCTTTCAAGTCCGGAGATAACTAAGAGTACAAGTGGGCCCGATACGACCTACGCAGGTCTATCAGAGATGCAAAAAGGGCACACTCCCAAAAACCTGAAAGCCTCTATCTGCAAAACAACACATGTAGCATGTGGCAGGGAATCCAGTCTGTCACAGGCTACAAGAAGAACACCGACACCATGGAGGTCAGAGACGCCTCGCTACCTGACAACCTCAACCAACAACTTTTACTCCAGATTTGACAAGCTAAACACGGACACCCTCACAAAATCCCCCTGTGATGCTAAGGACACTGCTTTCACTGTGACACATGCACAGGTCTTAAAGGCTCTGAAGAAGGTGAACCCCCGAGGTCCAGACGGCATACCACCCAGAGGCCTGAAGGCCTGTGCTGAACAACTGGCAGGTGTGTACACAGACATTTTCAACATGTCCTTAAGACAAGCAGAAGTCCCACACATTTTCAAGTCCTCCACCATCATACCCGTCCCGCAAAAAAACAGATGCATCCTCCCCAAATGACTTCAAACCTGTGGCACTCACACCAGTAGCCATGAAAAGTCATTTTGGGAGGTGTAGGGGTGTAATGGGGGGCACACAATGCTCCAATGCCAATGCAAGTGTCCAACAGGAGGATTCACTGTAAAACATGAAAAATAGGGTGATACACTGTATACACTGTAAAAATGACAGATGAAGATGTCAACTGAACTTCACAGCTTGTTTTAGTCAAATTTCAGCTGCTGGTTTTCACTCTCATCTTTTCTGAGTCTTATTTTTTAAGTTGACTTTAAAATTCATAGAATCGAGGCTCAAACTCTTCAGAGTAGTCAGGAGCTTTCTAACTCTGTGAACTCTGTGAACTCTGTGAACCTCAGTTTGACAAGTTTCTATCTTTGTTTTTTCTCAGATCTTTCAGATAAACTGTGGCAGCATTTTAGTTTGAACTGAATCAGCTCAGTTGTCCCAAGATTCAGAGAAAAACAAAACACTGATGTTCACAATGATGCTTTTAATGTGAAAGGACAGGATCATGATTAGAATCTTAAAAAGTAAAAGTCAGCAACATTTTTCTCCTGTAATAATCGTAGCTTCCATCTTTAAAGGACTGGAAGAGGAAGAAGTTTACAAGGAATCATTTAGAAGAGTTTAACAAATAAACTGCTTTAATACATGAATCTGAAAAGGTGTGTGTGAGTGAAAGAGACAGACATGTACAGACTGAACTATCTGTTCAACAGTGAGAGAGTTTCTCTAACACAGTGCTTCTCAATTATTTTCTTACGCGCCCTCTCCATAACACTGCATCCTTATTAACATTAAAGACAACAAAAAAGAAAAAAGAAAGAAATATAGATCAACTTACAACAAAGAACTGTTTTTTAGTCTGTAACAAAAAAGATTTAAAGTGCATCAATTTGCCTGAAATTAAAAAAAAAAAAAAATCCTTATTTAAACTATAAACATTTTTTGACTGACTGCCATTTGATACTGAAAAATAAAATTAAATAAAATCAATAAATAACAATAAATTCAAATTGATCTGCAACCTTAACTCAGTAGAACAATATATAAAACACTTTAACCTACAAAACAAAAATGAATAAAATAATTTGTGCTGATTTTTTTTATCAAAATGAGGAAGTCAGGATTAATGGCGACATTGAGCACGTTTTGCAGTGCACAGCTTTTCGAAGAGGGGTTTGCATGACATTGCAATTCTCAATGTTTAGCTGGGACCTGTACTTGGTCTTCAGTGCAGCAACAGCAGAGAAGCCAGTCTCACAAAGATATGATGTTGCAAAAGGAAGAAGAATGCCCATAGCCTTCTGCCCTAAGAGTGGATACTGCCTCTCTACATTCAGGTAGAATTCACTCAGTGTCTGTGATGTGAACCTCAGTCTCAATGTGGTGCCTTGAGGCCAGTGCTTCTCTATGTATAACACAGTGTGTCCACTCAGCATTAGGTGAGGCCTCTTTGATGAGTGCCCAGAGTCCTTTTCTCATCCCTGCCATGGTCTGTGCACCATCACTGCAAACACCAATGCAGTTCTCCCACTTTAGCCCATTCTCAGTCAGGAAGCAGTCCAGGATTTTGAATAGCTATTCAGCTGTGGCTCTGTCTCTGACATATTAAAATAGTAGATCCTCACACAGGGAGTTTGTCATGTCAAAATGTACATAAGCAATAAACAGCCTTTGTTGCTGTCAGTTGCTTCATAGAATTGTAAGGCAAAAGGTTTGTCTTTGAGTTTATCTACCAGCTGTTCACGCTGTTCAGCGTGACTGGGGTGTAATGTCTTTAAGTGACGCCTTAATTTATTTGGCTTCATGCTGTCTGCTGCCAACATTTTAAGACACAAATACACCGGTCTTTCCTCGTCTCCCACCGTATTCACAGTGAAGCCAAGCGCTACATACGCTTCGTCATATTTCCTCGTCTTAGCTTTCAGGTGACTTTCGTATGTCTCATTACCTCTGTCTCTCTCCGCATTTCTTTTCATCCCTTTTTCCATGGTGTCTCTTGAGGGTTTGTTCACTGCACTTCATATCGCCTACAGCATAGCTTTTATACTCCCTGTGCACACTCTGACAATGAGAGCGCCACTGCCACCTTCTGTAGTGGATGTGCAATTACACTTTATTCTGGTACCCAAAAAAAAAAGCATGTTCCCCAGGGTCACACGCGCCCCCCCGGCATCGCACCGCGCCCCACTATTTTCAAGGACGGCTCTAACAGGAGGAGACTCTCCCTGCTACACTCTACAGAGACACTGAGGAACCAGACTCCCAGAAACTAAACCCAGGATACAGAGGTTCAGTGAATGTGGTGTTGAAGGTGTAGATGTTGATGAGTGAGTCAGAGGAGACTCTGTAGAAGGACAGAGAGCCAGCAGGACAGTCCACATATACTGCTACTCTGTCAGAGACAGAGGAAGATGATGAAAAGGAGGAGGAGAAAGAGAGACTTGTCTTTCTGTTATTGTGCCAAAAAGAGTAACGACCATCAGAGCAGCTCAGACTCCAGGACTGATCGTTCTCTCCAAAAACAGAGTTTTCTGTGTCTCCTTTCCTTTTGATTCCTCTGTAACTCACAGATATATCAACCCTTCCTCTCCACTCGACCTCCCAGTAACAGCGACCAGTCAGACCATTACTACACAGCAGCTGAGGCCACTGGTCAAATCTGTCTGGATGATCAGGATATGACTGATCCTCCTCCACATGTGTCACCTTCCTGTTGTTGTCAGACAGTTTGATCTTTCTGTTTACTGTGTTTGTGTCGATGGTGAGTTCACAGAAATCTGATGGAGAGAAGAAGACACAACACAGCTGCAGTTATTGATCTATCACCTGATCATTGATTGACACTTTGAAGATGGCTGAATGTGAGCTCCTTTGTTTTCAGGAATCATATGAAAACCACACTTACACTTCCTCAGACCTGATCTCAACCATTGGACTCCACCAGGCTCCACCCTGAAAGGAGGAGGGGGGTCAGACCAGCACGTTCTCTTTCAGCATGCAAACATGGACATTACATGGCTCTCATACACAGATGGTTTGATTATTCTGCTCATTCAGCAACTAGACAAAGGACCTGGAGTATCTTGGTGACATGGAGGAAAGAGACCTGATTTCATTTCCTCCTTGGTTTGAGACACTGGCAGATGAATGTCTCTGAGCAGTGTAGATGGTCTTATTATTGTTGGGATGTAATTATTAGTGTGTCAGCACTGAACATGTATCTAAAGTCTTTGGGGTTGTTGTGGTGAAAGCACTCTGAGTGCTCAAAGTGCTGTTGGTTCACTTCTGTAGAGATCTGTCATCAGCTGTGACACACTAAATGTTTCCAGCTCTTCCTCCTCTATCACACACTGTCTGTGGCTGCAGCAGGTCTCTCCATACCTGAGGGTGTCAAGTCTCCAGTGTGGATCCTCCAGTCCAGCAGACAGCAGCTTCACTCCTGAGTCTCCTGGATGATTGTAGCTCAGGTCCAGCTCTCTCACATGGGAGGGGTTGGAGCTCAGAGCTGAGGCCAGAGAAGCACATCCTTCCTCTGTGATCAGACATCCTGACAGCCTGCAGACAATCACAACATCACACAGCAACCGAACCCTCTGTCAACACCTGCTGGTCTGTTTTGTTGTTCTTTATTGTTCATATTTTTGTTCTCGGTTCTGGTCCATTTTGGTCCAGATTCAATGTATTTAAGGCAAATTCCTTGAACAGTATCTGTAGGATTTTTAAAAAATCAATAACTGAAGCAAAAACAAGAGAAATAATAATTGTCTGAGTCTAGAAAGTTCTGCTGAACTCAACAGAACTCAAATTTACGTTGTACAATCCTACACAAGTTGGCTGTTTATCCACTGATCAGATATGAGCAAATCTAGCTAAACAGGTTGATGGATCCTGACCTGAGGGTCTCCAGGGTACAGTGTGGACTCTTCAGTCCAGCGGACAGAAACTTCACTCCTGGATCCTGCAGGTCATTGTTACTCAGGTCCAGGTGTCTCAGACTAGAGGACTGGGAGCTGAGAACTGAGGACAGAGCTTCACAGCTTCTCTCTGAGAGGTTACAGCTGCTCAGTCTGAAGAGGTTACAATGAAGAAAAAGTCAAATAACATTTGTGTTGAAAGGACAATCAAAGGAACAAAACTCTGTTTGCTCTGCAGCTCACAGCAAACTAACAGACCTGCATTTGAAAACTGGGCCAAACATCAAACACAGATTTGTTCAGTGAAGCAGAAATATCAGTTCTTTATCCACCTGCTAACCAATGAGGAGTTTCTACATTGATGATCATCTTTAAAATTAAATATGATACAAGCAGTAATAAACAGACATGTACAGTCAAGGCCATACGTATTTGGACAGTTAGACATGTTTTAAAATAATAATAATGGATACTACAGTCAATACCTGCAAAGGATTTTACACTAAATATTAAATCTTCATGTGTATTTGTCCAGTTACTTTTGAACCACTAAAGGGGCTGAATCTCCCACACAGTTCTTTCTATACTGACGTCAACCTGCTCAAATTAAAGCTGAGACTTGGCTCTTTAATGTAAGATCCATTATTTTAATTCAGATTCAATGTGCTGAAGCTCAGAGCCTGAAGAACAGTAACTGTCCAAATACTTCAGGTCTTGATTGTAACTGTGTTAATGTTGGTACCTGATTTGATTTAGTTTGAATCCTCTGATTAAATTGTTTAGTAGTTGTAAGTACAGGGCAGCTGTGTCTCAGCAGGTAGAGAGGTTTGTCCATTAATCACAGATCTCCTCCTGTCAACATCTCACCTCACACATGCAATCTCCGGACACAAACATGGATGGCAAAAGAAAATAATAATAATAAAAGAACGAGGACCAGAGCAAAAACAGTGACTTTGGTCCTCTTAGTGCAGTTAAGGTAAGGAGTAAAAGAGAGAACTAATAAATAAAAAAAACTAACAAGAGCTATGAAAGAAGAAAAAGCTCAATGGTAAGCAGGAGATGCTGTAACTTGCGGCCACTCGTGGGCAGCGCAAGCTTCTCTAATTTCTTCATCTAAACCATCAACCTGTCTTTTAGACCTGATCCCCACCAGGCCCTTCAAGGAATTTTACCCCTACTCAGCACCTCTCTACTGGATGATAAATTCCTCCTTACTAACAGGCCATGTACCACAGTCCTGTAAAGTAGATGTAATTAAACCGCTTCTTAAAAAGCCTACTCTTGATGCAGGTGTTTTAGCCAACTACAGGCTTATATCTAACGTTCCCTTTCTCTCTAAGATCCTTGAGAAAGCAGTTGCCAATCAGCTGTGTGACTTTCTACACAACAATAATTTATCTGAGGATTTTCAGTGAGGATTGAGAGTGAATCATAGCACAGAGACAGCATTAGTGAAAGTTACAAATGACCATCAGTGAAAGGACTAGTCTATGTGCTTGTCTTATTAGATCTTAGTGCTGCATTTGATACCATTGACCATCACATCCTACTGCAGAGACTGGAACATTTAATTGGCATCAAAGGACCCACACTAAGCTGGTTTAGGTCTTACCCTATCAGATCGATTTCAGTTTGTACATGTCAACAATGTGTCCTCCATGTACACAAAAGTTAGGCATGGAGTTCCACAAGGTTCAGTGCTTGGACCAATTCTTTTTACTTTATATATGCTTCCCTTAGGCAACATTATCAGGAAGCACTCCATAAACTTTCACTGTTATGTGGATGATACCCAGTTGTACTTGTCAGTAAAGCCAGAGGAAATCAATGCGTTAACTAAACTTCAGACATGTCTTAAGGGAGTAAAAATCTGGATGACTAGTAATTTTCTGCTTTTGAACTCAAAGTCTGACTGATGATATTGCTCTGGCCTCCAGCGCCACTGTAAAGTTATTTTCGATGAAGACTTGTCCTTTAACTCCCACATCAAGAAACTTCAAGGGCTGTTTTTTCACCTTTGTAATATTACAAAAATCAGGCACATCCTCTCTCATGATGCAGAAAAAGTATGTGTTTGTTACTTTTAGGCTGGACTATTGCAATTCCTTATTATCAGGCTGCCCCAACAAGTCTCTAAAGACTCTCCAGCTGATTCAAAATGCTGCAGCATGAGTACTGACAGGAACCAGGAAACCAGATCACATTACTCCTATTGGAGTATTGGCTTCTCAGCATTGGCTCCCCTGTAAAATCCAGAATTCAAAATTCTGCTCCTTACCTACAAAGCCCTCAATGGTCACACACCATCTTATTTCAAGGAGCCCATAGTACCTTACCTCCTGCCCCCCTCCCCTCCTTCTTTCTCTCTCTCTCTTTCTTGCAACCCAACTGCTCGAGGCAGACGGCTGCCCACAATGAGTCGGGCTCTGTTCAAGGTTTCTACCTGCTAAAAGGGTTTTGTCTTGCCACCGCCACCAAGTGCTCTTGGGGGAAATGTTGGGTCTGTAGATAATATTCTACAGTACAGTCTAGACCTGCTATACAGTACCAGTCAAAAGTTTGGACACATCTTCTCATTCAGTGGTTTTTCTTTATTACTTTCTACATTGTAGATTCATACTGAAGACATCAAAACTATAAAGGAACATATGGAATTATGTAGTTAACAACAAAGTTAAATCAACCAGAATATGTTTTATATTTTAGATTCATCGAAGCAGCCACCTTTTGCTCTGATGACATCGTTGCACATTCTTGGCATTCTCTCAGTCAGTGTGTTTGAGACCATCAGTTGTAGGGTTGGTACACAGTTAACAGCCCTATTTGACTACTGTTATAATCCAGGTTGGAAGATGTGAGGGTGCTTTGCTGGTGACACTGTTAGTGATTTATTCAAAATTCAAGGCATACTTAACTAGCATGGCTACCACAGCATTCTGCAGTGACATGCTATCCCATCTGGTTAGTGCTTAGTTGGACCATCATTTGTTTTTCAACAGAACAATGAACCCAAACACACCTCCAGGCTATACAGTTGGAGACAAAAGTATTGGCACCCCTGTCAGTTTGACATGTTTTGCATAAAGCAAGGGTTTAATGCAATTTTTTTATTGAAGAAAACTAAATGAACATTTCAAAACAATGATGTGATCAACAAACAACAAGAAATTATTTTGCAGTCTGACAGAAATTTTACAAAAATGTAATTGGTCGGTGACAAAAGTATTGGCACCTTTTATATTTTGTTAACAAGACTGAATCATGCAGACAGGTGTGAAAGGGTTGTTAAGTGTTGACACACCTGTCGGTAGTTGTTAGATGGCTTTATCCAGAGATAAAAAGGGGGACAGCCAAGTTTTATTCAACTTGCACTTGCCCACTAGCCAAGCATCATGGTGAAGTCTAAAGAAGTCAGTTTGCAAGTTAGAAAGTGCATTGTAACTGACCACCAGAAAGGGAACAGCTACAAGAAAATTGCAGAAAAGTTTGAAATGCCTAAGTCAACAGTGAGAGGAATTATCAAGAAGTTCAACCTGACTGCTACAGTTGAAAACAGGCCTAGATGTGGACATCCAAGAAAGATTGAGAACAGAAGTGCTAGAAAAGTTGTGCGAGAGGTCAGAAAGAACCATGGTCTTACAGCCAAGGATATCAGGAAAAACTTGGAAACATCTGGAACATTTGTACACACAAGAACTGTACAGAGAACACTAAGCAGAAATGGGTACAGAGGATGTCGATCCATCAAAAAGCCTTACCTGAGAGCTGTCCACAAGAAGATGCGACTGGAGTATGCTAAGAAGTATGTAAGTGAATCTGACAGCTTCTTCTCAAAAGTACTGTGGTCAGATGAGTCAAAAATAGAGTTTTTCCGAATTAACAGCCCTCGCTATGTTTGGACACAGCCAGGACAAGCCTTGGACGAAAAGCATCTGGTGCCTACTGTAAAGTACAATGGCGGTTCCATCATGGTTTGGGCATGCTTCAGTAGTGCAGGCACAGGGACTCTTCACATCATAGAAGGAATGATGGATGCCACCATGTATCAAGAAATATTTTGTGATCTAATGCTCCCATCAGCAAGGCAGCTACTGGGTCGACGTTTCTACTTTAAGCATGACAACAATCCAAAGCACACAGCAAAATCAACAACAGAATTTTTGAAGGAAAAGAAGATTTCTGTTCTACAGTGGCCATCCCAGTGCCCAGATCTCGACCCAATTGAGATGTTATGGGCAGATCTGAAAGTTGCAGTTGCTTCAAGAAAGCCTTCCAGTCTGACTGAACTGAAGACCATCTGCCAGCAAGAATGGACCAAAATATCTGTGCAGAGGTGTCAGCAGTTGATATCAAGCTACAAGAACAGATTACAAGCAGTTGTAAAGGCCAAAGGCAGACATACAAAGCACTAACTGCTAAGTGCCAATACTTTTGTCACCAACCAATTACGTTTTTGTAAAATTTCTGTCAGACTGCAAAATAATTTCTTGTTATTTGTTGATCACATCATTGTTTTGAAATGTTCATTGAGTTTGCTTCAATAAAAAATTGCATTAAGCCCTTGCTTTATGCAAAACATGTCAAACTGACAGGGGTGCCAATACTTTTGTCTCCAACTGTATAAGGGCCAAGAAGAAGAGTGATGAAGCGCTGCGTCAGATGACCTGGCCTCCACAATCACCTGACCTAAACCCAGTTGAGATGGATGGAATGAGTTGGACTGCAGAGTGAAGGCAAACAGCCAAAAAGTGCTCAGCGCCTCGGGAAACTCCTTCAAGACTGTTGGAAAACCATTCCAGGTGACTACCTCATGAAGTTGATTGAGAGAATGCCAAGGATGTGCAAAGCTGTCAAAGGTGGCCACTTGGCAGAATCTAAAATATGTCTTCCGGTTGGTTTAACACTTTTTTGCCATGTCTTCATCTACCGCTTATCTGGGTCGAGGCCCAGGTCATGGGGGCAACTCCCACCCAGTCCACAATGCACCGAAGTCCTACAGCACCTCCCACAGGTGGTGAGTCCGTGGGAGGTGGTGCCGTCCGGAGTGCGGCTCAAACCCACGACCCCAACCAGGCGGAACACTTTTTTGTTAACTACTACATAATTCCATATGTGTTCCTTCCTAGTTTTGATGTCTTCAGTATGAATCTACAATGTAGAAAGTAATAAAAATAAAGAAAAAAACACTGAATGAGAAGGTGTGTCCAAACTTTGACTGGTATTGTATATGGGAAGTGGTTTGAGATAACTTCTGTTATGATTTGATGTAATATAAATAAACTTGAACTGAACTGAAATTAACACTGACATTTAATCATATAAACCTCATTATAACAAAGCATAAGTGATCTTGTGTATATCAGCCAAAATTCATAATGTGAGCTCAAAAGAATATGAAACTGGAAAAAAAAAACAAAATAGGCTGAAAAACTCAAAGATTTTATAAACTGTTAAAATCATTAGATATGGGCCTCTCTAAAGTCAGCACTCATGGACTCAAGAAATATCTGCAGTCATTCCAAACAAACTGGAACTTGATCTGACCTGAGAGTCTCCAGGGTACAGTGTGGACTCTTCAGTCCAGCAGACAGAAGCTTCACCCCTGAATCCTGCAGCTTGTTGTTACTCAGGTCCAGGTCCCTCAGACGAGAGGACTGGGAGCTGAGAACTGAGGACAGAACTTCACAGCTTCTCTCTGAGAGGTTACAGCTGCTCAGTCTGAAGAGGAAACAATGAAGGAAAAGTCAACATTTGTGTTGAAAGGACATTCAAAGGAACAAAACTTTCAGTTTGCTCATGTCTCAACAAGTTGGAGACATGACAGTTAAATATGACACAATCAGTAATAAACAGATATGTACAGTCAAGGCCGTAAGTATTTGGACAGTTAGATATGTTATATTCATTGGGCTCTAAGCACATTAAAATATAATAATGGATACTACAGTGAATGACTGCAACGGATTTTGCAACCATTTACCAGTTTCTAGGTTTAGTCTGTTAAATTTGAGTCTTGATTTTTGAGTCTGAGGATTTTGAAGCTTAAGCTGTCTGTCACTGCTGTGTTCAGTTACCATGGCTACAGCTGTTTACTTGTTGACTCACACACTGACCATGTGACTTTGCTCTGCAGTTAAAAAACAGACTCACTCTCCTCCGTAAATCCACTTCTCATTATAAACTCTGAACCGCTCCTTCAGCGTAAATTGGACATCCTAAGCCAGCACGGAATCCTAGCGGAGACTACGCCGGCAGCCATCCAAGGTAGGAGAAGGTGAAAGCGCTGCGAGTGTAAACAAAAGAGGGGGAAGAGAGCCGGGACACACGCTAGGCTAAAGGCTAACCCCATCAGACCAGCAGTGCCATCGCTCCTTCTCTCCAACGTTCGCTCCCTTGACAACAAGCTAGACGAGCTTCGTTTGCTGAGGACAACCCGCAAGGAGTGGAGAGACTGTTGTGTGCTTGCATTCATGGAGATGTGGCTCCAGGACAACGTTCCAGACGCGGCCATACAGCTGGAGGGGACGACACTGTTCCGGGCGGACAGAGACACGGCGAGCTCTGGTAAGAGCTGAGGTGGAGGCCTGTGCATCTACATCAACAGAGACTGGTGTATCAATGCCACGTTAGCCACCAAACACTGCTCTCAGTTGGCTCAGTTCCTCATCGTGAAATGCCGGCCATTCTATCTGCCGAGGGAATTCACCAACATGATCGTAGCGGTTGTTTACATTCCCCCCGGCGCTAACGCTAATGCTAACGCTAACGATGCACTCGGAGGGCTGCATGACGCCATCAGTGAGCTGTTGACAAAACACCTGGACAGCTTCGTAGTGATCGCAGGGGATTTCAATCACACCAACTTAAAGACTGTGCTCCCCAAGTTCAAACAATGTGTGGACTTTAAAACCAGAGGAGAGAACATGTTGGACTTGGTGTACACGAACTCTCCCGACGCATACAGAGCGACCCCCCGACCCCCCATTGGTTGCTCTGATCACATTTCTGTCATGCTGGTACCGGTATACAAACCGTTCCTGAAGCGCAGCAGGTCAGAGATAAAACACAGGCGGATCTGGCCATAGGGTGCAGCCTCTGCACTTCAGGACTGCTTCAGGAACACGGACTGGGAGGTCTTCAAGATCGCAGCCTCCCAGGGAGACTGCGTAGACATCGGGGAATATGCAGAGGTGGTAACCTGCAACATTGCAAAGTGTACAGAGGATGTCATGGTAGCCAAGACCTTCAGGGCACGTGGCAACCAGAAACCGTGGATGACAACTGAGGTGGGGCGGGGGACAAGTCTGGACTCTGCTCTGCTAGGACTGCACTATCCAAGGGGATCAAGGCTGCGAAATGCACATACGCAGAGAAAATCCAATGACACCTCTGTGACACAGGTAACACCAGACGAATGTGGCAGGGAGTCCAGGAGCTGACAGATTACAAGCCCAGACAGAGGGTCGAGGACAACGACGCCTCCCTTCCTGACAGGCTCAACAACTTCTTTGCACGCTTTGAGGAACCAAACCCGACAACCAGAAGGAGGGCTGACCCTCTACCAATTGTTGGGCCAGCTGATCCTGGATCCTGAAGAGGGTCAACCCACGGAAAGCAGCGGGCCCAGACAACATCCCGGGACGCATGCTGAGGGACTGCGCTGGTGAGCTGGCCGAGGTCCTGACTGACATCTTTAACATCTCGCTCAGTCAGGCCACCGTTCCTACATGCTTTAAAACATCCACCATGGTACCAGTGGCAAAGAAACCAGTTGTCTCGTGCCTGAATGACTACCGCCCTGTCTCACTAACACCGATTGTGATGAGGTGCTTTGAATGACTCGTCAAACCACACATCACAGCCAGCCTCCCTGCATCATTCGACCCCCTCCAGTTTGCATACCATCCCAACCGTTCCACAGAGGATGCAATATCCACCACCCTGCACTCAGTCGTCACTCATTTGGACCACAAAAACACCTACGCCAGAATCCTGTACATTGATTTCAGCTCAGCGTTTAACACCATCATCCCACAGACACTAGTGGAGAAACTCCTCCTACTTGGCCTGAACACCGCCACATGTCTCTGGATCCAGGACTTCCTGACCGAGAAACCACAGTCTGTTTGGGTTGGAAAAAACATCTCCAAACCTATAACGCTGAGCACTGGTTCTCCCCAAGGGTGTGTACTCAGTCCACTACTGTTTACACTGCTGACACACGACTGTGCAGCTAGAAATGAGGGGAACCTGATCACAAAGTTTGCAGATGACACCACAGTGGTGGGACTCATCAGGGCAAACGATGAATCAATGTACAGGGAGGAAGTAGATCACCTGGTGGACTGGTGCAGACTGAATGACCTGGTGCTGAATGTGGATAAGACCAAGGAAATGATTATTGATTTCCGGCGGACTCAGCCTGAGCACGCTCCCCTCAGCATCAGGGGCCACCCCGTGGAGAGAGTAGAGAACATCAGATTCCTAGGAGTGCAGATCTCACAGGACCTGTGCTGGAAGACAAACACCTCAGTGATAACAAAGCGGGCCCAGCAGAGACTGCACTTCCTGAGGAGGCTGAAAAAAGCCACTCTCCCCACCTGCATCCTCAGGACCTTTTACAGAGGCGTGGTGGAGAACGTCCTGACATACTGCATGTCCACTTGGTACTCCAGCTGCAGTATGGCGGACAGGAAAGCCTTACAGAGAAGAGTCAGGGGGGCAGAGAAGATTATTGGTGTTTTTCTCCCCTCTGTCCAAGATCTCTTCCAGAGATCTCTTCTCATTTCGTCCGCACTGCAGTTGTTGGTACAGCAAAGTGACAGCTTGATAGCATTAGCATTAGCATTAGCACAGCTACCTGTCCTCTCCACGTGGGGGGGGGGGGGGGACAAATTGCTCCTGGATGTTTTTTTTTTTTTTCAGAAGTCAGGACTTGTAGCAGACGGAACTAATGTTTTGACGTAAGAGCACCCCAGTCAGATTTTATGGATGTACAACAAATGTTGTATTCGTTGCCATGGTGGAACTTATTTGGCAAACTTTGGACAGTGGAGAAGTATCTCACTGGGGCAAAAAGGAAAACATACGATGTTTCCGAAACAACACAAACTCAGACTATGTAAACGATGATTCACCACCAAAATCCAAGATGAGAAAATATGACGATGCGTATCTCAGTCCTGGATTCACGGTGGATGTGGTAGGAGACCACATATGTGAAGCTGGATTAAAACAAAATAGAAAAACTCATGAGATTGAATGAACTGAGAAAATCATTAGATATGGGCCTCTCTAAAGTCAGCATTGATGCACTCAAGAAATATCTGCAGTCATTTCAAACAAACTGGAACTTGATCTGACCTGAGAATCTCCAGGTTACACTGTGGACTTTTCAGTCCAGCAGACAGAAGCTTCACCCCTGAATCCTGCAGCTTGTTGTTACTCAGGTCCAGGTCCCTCAGACTAGAGGACTGGGAGCTGAGAACTGAGGACAGAGCTTCACAGCTTCTCTCTGAGAGGTTACAGCTGCTCAGTCTGAAGAGGAAACAATGAAGAAAATGTCAAATAACATTTGTGCTGAAAGGACAATGAAAGGAACAAAACTCTCAGTTTGCTCTGCAGCTCACAGCAAACTAACAGACCTGCATTTGAAAACTGGGCCAAACATCAAACGCAGATTTGTTCAGTGAAGCAGAAATAGCAGCTCTTTATCCAAGTGCTAACCAATGAGGAGTTTCTACATTGATGATGATCTTTTGTTTTATTCTCAACAAGTTGGAGACATGACAGTTAAATATGACACAATCAATAAGTATTTTTCAATTCAATTCAATTTTATTTTATTTATATAGCTTCTTCCACAATCAAAATTGTCTCAAAACGCTTTACAGAGACCCAGAGTCTGACCCCAGAGCAAGCAAGAAAGAAAAAAAGAAAAAACTCCTTTTTAACAGGAAGAAACCTTGAGCAGAACCTGGCTCATATGGGGGACCCTCCTGCTGGTGGCCGGGCTGGGTGAAAGGAGGAAAAGGAAGGAAGATAGGACAGCTGGGAATGGAGGACAGGGACATGCAGCGTATAAAACATGACACAAACAGGGTTGGCAGTGGACAATGTTAGAGGGCCATCATTCAGGTTACAGAACAGTTAGTGGACACTGTGTGCTCAGCAGATTACAGTTATGATAGGAAACAGAGCACAGAAGCTAAAAGCTGTGATGATTGTTAATTATATTGAACATAGTAATGTGTTAGAAATGGATCATTGTAGACAATAAACAGCAGCAGGTGGGTGGAGCCAGGACCACAGACAGAGAACATGCAGCCCCGGAGCCAGAGATACCTGCAGAAAGGTACAGAGAAAGAGAGACCAGAGAGAAACAAGCACAGGACTACAGGAGAGAGAGGACACAGAGTTAATGACATGTAATAAAGGCAAATAAATGTGAGAGTGGGTCTGAGGAGAGAAAAAGAGAAGAGGTGTGCAGAGGATCATGGGAAGTCTCCCAGCAGGCCTATAGCAGCATAACTAAGGGATGGTTCAGTTGCCTGAGCCAGCCCTACTATGGGCTTTATCCTTAACTGTAACTATAGAAATAATTGTGACTAACTATAGGTTTAGTCATAATAACTAAAACTGTAACTACAACTAATTATAAGCTTTGTCAAACAAAAAGGTTTTAAACATAATTTTAAAATTAGAATGGATATAACAGGATATGTTCCACATAATATGTGGAACATATTCAGCCTGGCTACAGTGCTGAAAAGAAATCTAGGGTTGTTCTTGTTTTCCTGTATTAATGATGAGTAATAGGCAGTTCTTGCCTTACGAAGGGCTTTTTTATACGTTATGAAGCTGTCTTTCCAGGCTAGGCAGAATTCCTCTAAATTAGTGGATAGCTACTTCCTTTACAGCTTTTCATGACATGCTTTTAACATGGAGCTAGCTTCCTTCTTCCTTCTTTTTCAGAGGGGCAACAGAGTCAAGGGTTGTACGTATTGAAGCAGCAGTACTATTAACTAGATAACCTATATCTGCTGGAGTAAAGTTTAGGTCACTGTCCTCTGTAAAACTGGCACATGGCAACGGAGATAATAAAGATGGAATAGCTTCCTTATATTTGGTAACAGCATAATTAGACAAATATCTACAGTAGTTAATTTTTTTCCCAGATGCTGTGCAGTTCATTATTGTAAATTCAAATGTTACTAAAGAATGATCAGATAAAACAGGGTTCTGAGGGAATACTGTGAAATATTCAGCTTCTATGCCATAAGTCAGTACAAGATCAAGGGTGTGATTAAAACAGTGAGTTGGTTTGTTAACATTTTTGAAAGAAGCCAATTGAGTCTAATACTGAATAGAATGCAGTCTTAAGGCTATTATTGTCAAAAAAAATAATAAAAATTATGTGAATTCAGACAAAAACTCTGAGTAACTCTGAGTTAGCAGCAAGTGGACGATACACCACAGTCAATAGGACTGGTTTTTCTGTCTTCCAGTTTGGATGTGAGAGGCTCAGGTTAAGGCTTTCAAATGTGCTATAACTAGGCTTAGGTCTGGTATTTATTAATAAACTAAAATAAATCTGCTGATCCATTATCAAATCATTTACTAACAGAGATTTAGACAAGAGAGATCTAATGTTTAATAGCCCACATCTAATTGTGGTGTTTTTAGGTTCAGGCAATTTGATAGTATACATTTTTTGAGGTTTTTATTCATAACACCTCTTTCCTTTTTTGGTTTATACACCTTTTGTTGATGGGGAGCAGACACAGTTTCTCTATAGGATAAAGGGAATTGTTGGAATGGTAGGAATCATGGGAGGGTGAGAAAAGTACGGAGCCCGACATTCTTTTGGCATAGTTACACACTGAATCCACGTTAATTTTAGTGACCTCCGATTGGAGTAATCGGGTGTTATTACGTGAATAACAATGTTACCAAATCTACCTTTATCCTTAGCCAGCATTTTTAAATATGATTCGTCGGCAGCTCTGGCCCCAGGAATGCATTTAATTATGGTTGCTGGAGTCTCTAACTTCACATTGCACAAAATGGAGCTGCCAATAACCAGAGTTTTTTCCTCAGCGGGTTTGTCGCTGATTGAGGAAAATCTGTGTGAAATGTGAAGCGGTTGATGATGAACCATGGGCCGTTGTTTCAAGCTATGTTTCCTTTGGACTGCCACCCAGCCGCCCTGGCTTCCTGGCTGCTCGGGAGCGGCTGTGGAATGGTTAACAGGAGCTACAGTAGGATGGCTATCTGATGCTACACTAGGCTGGTCCGCACCAACTACAGGGGACTGACCAGCTAGCAAAGTTATGGGGTGGTTTTCTATGGTGCAGAGCCAAGCCTCAAAAATGCTACATTTATTACACATACCACTATCGCTAAAGGAGGCAGAGGAGTAAGTATGTGAATCCCAAATTACAGATGGACTTAATGGAAAACTTTGGAAAATAATCAGCAGCAAAGTCACACAAATACTTATTAACATACAATTTAACACTACTACTACTTATAATAATTACATTAATACATTACATTAATTAATACATTTTATTTGTTGGTGTCTTTCCAAACACCCAGCGGAACTGAAGGAATAATTCTTATTCTGAGATAAGAAAAAGTCACAATATGGAACAACTATTTCAAATCTCATTCATTTGTTCATTCATTCATTCATTCATTCATTCAAGATGAATGGATTCAAGTTCTGGATGAAGATAAACCAGGTTCAGTTGTGAATTAAAGATATAAGATTTACAGCAGTAACAGACAGTGAACTGACCTCAGAGTTTCCAGTCTACAGTGTGGACTCTCCAGAAAACCACACAGCAGCTTCACTCCTGAATCCTGCAGGTAGTTGTCACTCAGCTCCAGGTGTCTCAGATGGGAGGGGTTGGGCTTCAGAGCTGAGGCCAGAGAAGCACAGCTGATCTCTGACAAACTGCAGGAACTCAATCTGAATAAAGAATAAATCATGTGGATAAAAATCATTTCTAATCCAATCAGATATGTCCTAATCAATGAGCTTTCACTAACATGAGTAGAGGGACTTTGTCCTTCTCTTATTGTGGATCATCATAATGTCAGCCTTCTACACACATCATCCAAATATCACCACAACATTCATACAACTATTCATGTCAACACAGATTCATAACATGCTGCTGACCTCAGTCAAGTCTGGAATTAGAAGATAAAGATCAAATCAGACATGTTGGACTCAAATCCTCTTAATCATTGAAGTTTTTACATGACCTTCTTCTTCCTGAACTTTGTGTAATTAAACAACATTAAAGGACAAATTCACATTTCTTGACTTCAACCAACAGTCACACGTTGATTTAAAGAGTCTTTGATGGCAGTCATCCTTCCTGTGGTCCACACTGACTGAAGTGGTCTCCTCCTAACACAGCTACACTGTAAGAAATGACTTCATGAGTTCAGCTGTAGCTGAATGAAGCTTCAGCAGACTGACTCAGACAAATGTGTAGAAGAATAATGAATTCTCCCATTGTGCTCTGATATATTTAGACCTCTGTTCTTGGCTGAAGGTGTGTGTTTCCTGATTCTACTCTCATCTACAGCAGGAGAGAAATAGAATAGAATAGGATTCCAATCAAACCTTCCAAGACATAATAAAATAACTTAATAAATATAAAGATAAAGATAAAAATATAAAGAAAAAAATATATATATAAATAATTAAGGCCTTAAAATCATAATCTAAGACACATAATTGTATAAGCATAATTGTATAAAAACAGGAAGACACAATAAATATAACCCATGCATAAATTCAAGACTGTTCCTGATTTCTTTTTTTGTGGGCTGAATTAATAGTTTAGTATTGCCCAAGGAAAAAATTGTTCTTCAGGCGATTTGTCCTGGCCTTGATGCTTCGTGTACGTTTTCCTGAGGGTAGCAGGCTGAATAGCTGGTGGGCAGGATGGTGAGGGTCTCTGAGGATTCTCTCAGCTCTGGAGAGACAGCGAGAGCTGGAGATCTCCTCAAGGGACGGCAGTGGGCAGCCTATGATTTTCTGCGGTCCTGATGACCCCCTGCAGCTTCTTCCTGTCACCAGCAGAGCAGCTAGAATACCACACAGTGATGCCATACACCAACACTGCCTCGACTGTTGTGTGATAGAAGGACACCAGCAGCTTTTGCACCAGATTGCATTTCCGGAGCAGTCTCAGGAAGTGCAAACACTGCTGGGCCTTCTTTACCAGGGTGTTGGCTGACCAGGAGGGGTCCTCAGAGATGTAGGTCCCCAGGAACTTGAAGGTTCGGACCCTCTCCACCTGGATACCATTTATATAGAGAGGAGATGGTTCAATCCTCTTCCTCCGGAAATCTATCACCATCTCCTTGGTTTTTGATGTGTTAAGCAACAAGTTATTTCTGTCAAACCATTTAGCCAGTCTCTGTATGTCATCTCTGTAACCTGACTTGTCTCCTCCTGAGATAAGCCCAACAACTGTGTCATCCCCAAATTTAATGATGGTGTTTGAGGAGTGAGTGGCTATGCAGTCAAGGGTGTACAGGGTATACAGGAGAGAGGAGTGTGAGTGTGGAGGAACAGTAAGGGCCAAGTCTTGTTTTTTCCGGGCGATCTGTTAAAAAGTCCTTAATCCAGGCACAGGTGGAGGAAGGGAAGTCCAGGGCATGCAATTTGTCTACCCGTATCTGTGGGACTATTGCGTTAAAAGCAGAACTGTAGTCAACAATGAGCATTCTGACATAGCTCCCCGGCTGCTCAAGGTGGGACAGGGCGGTATGGAGGGCAATGCTGACGGCATCGCTTGTTGACCTGTTTGCTCTGTATGCGAACCGATGGTGGTCAAAAGAGAGTGGGAGGAGGCATCAACCCCTCCTGGGGTCAAAAATGTTCCAGTTGGTGCGTGCAAAACAGTCTTGTAGCTCAGCCAGAGCTCCCTGTGGCCAGGTTTTGATGGACTTGGTGGTGGGCCCGGTCTTCCTCCGAAAAGGGGTGTATACAGGAAAGAGCAGCAGTGATGTGTGATCTGATAGTCCCAGATGTGGGAAGTTCTGTATGCTTGCTTTATGTTGGAATAAACACGGTCCAGTATATTGTTCCCTCTGGAGGCACATTGTACATACTGTACAAATTTGGGAAACACAGTTTTTAAGCAAGCCCGATTGAAGTCACTTGCAACAATAAACACTCCTTCGGGATGAGCTCTTTGATGTTTGTTTATAATGTCCTGGAGAGGTGCGAGAGAACTGCTAACATTGGCATCAGGTGGAATATAAACAGCAATAATGATGACAACTGATAGCTCTCTGGGCAGGTAGAATGGCCTGCACATCACGGACATATATTCCAAGTCCGGGGAGCAATAAGAGTTCAGGATCTTACTGTTTGTGCATCAGTGGTTGTGAACGTAGACACACAGACCTCCTCCTCTGCTCTTGCCGGACTTTGCATCTCTGTCGGCACAGTGAACGGAGCGGTCCGCTAGCTATACCGCAGTGTCTGGGATCCACGGACACAGCCACGTCTCTGTCACGACGAGGACACAGCAGTTGCGTACGTAGGAGCTCCTGGCGACGAGCAGCTCCCTTTCGTCGATCTTGTTCGTAATAGATCTGCCGTTGGTAAGAAACAAGCTTGGGAGCGGTGGTTTGTGTGGTTTCTTTCTTAGCCTAGCTTGAGAAAACACCTGCTTCTGACTTGTGTCTTGCAGCATAAAAGGAAGAACCTCCAGGCTCATCAACAGCTTCCTACCACAAGCTGTTAGAGTACTGAACAGCTGAATCACAGACATATCCACTATTACTAACCCAGAGACAGCTTAAATGGGTGTTTTACCTGGCACTGGCCACTTTAATGCTTAGCACTGGCACTTTAACGACAGTCTGCTGCTATGGACATTTACTGACAATCTTGCACAATGGGCATCTTGCAGTATGTTTGGGGAGGTATGTGGGGAGTGGGGGGAAAGGGGTGAGGGTTGGGGTCTTAGGTGGAGGGTCAGGGGGAGGGAGGCTGTTTGCAGGGATTGAGTGTGTTTGTTTTTTTCTTTAGTATTCACCTAATATTAATTATTACGACTTTAACTTCTTTTAATTTTTTTTTAACTTCACTCTCCTGAACCCAGAAAACAGTCTCATTTTGTCTGAACTGCAGTTGTATGTACAGCAAAGTGACAATAAAGCCTGATTTGATTTGATTTAACACAAAATATGGAAAGACTTTAAAGGAGCAGTGTGGAGGATTTAGGGGGATCTATTGGCAGAAATGGAAGATAATATTCATGATTATGTTTTCAGTAGAGTTTAATCACCTGAAATGTGAATTTGATTTATCAGGTTTACATGAAAACAAAAAGACTCAAAATAACATGAATAGCTTAACAAATGAATGTAGAATGTAACAGTTAATAATAAATAAACAGAAAAACTTACCAGCAATAATCAACCAACTGAAAAATCTATGTTTCACAAACACAACATTGAAAACATCTCCAGAAAAACACACAGCTGACCTAAAAAATTATACAACTATTATGAGAATAATGAGAATAATTTCATACTGTCTATTTGCAAAAACTAAACTACTAATCTACACTGACTGATAATGTTAAAGATCATGTCTGGACTTACACAGCCTTTCTGCAGTTCCCCACAGCTGGGATCAGTCTCCGTCTTCCCTCCTCTGATGTGTCGTACTTGTTCAGGTCCAACTCATCCAGAACCTCCTCTGACATCTGCAGAACGTAGGCCAGAGCTGAACAGTGGATCTCAGAGAGTCTCTTCTCTGATCTGTTCTCTGACTTCAGGAACTCTTGGATCTCCTGATGTACTGAGCGGTCATTCATCTCCATCAGACAGAGGAAGATGTTGATGCTTCTGTCAGGAGAGATATCATCTGTGTTCATCTCCGTCAGGTTGTCGATGGCTCCCTGGATGATTTCTGGTCTGTTCTCTGTCTGACCCAGAAGGCCTCCTAAGAGTCTCTGGTTGGACTCCAGACACAGGCCATGAAGGAAGCGAACAAACAGGTCCAGGTGGCCATTTTCACTTTCGATGGATTTCTCCATGGCATCACTCAGGAGGACATCGAGCGATGGGTAGCTACTACTGTTATTTTCAAAACACTTTGAAGGTTTTGAGTCCCAGTGTTTGTAGTCTTGTCCCAGGAAAGTCCTCAGCTGTCTTGTCTTCCTCTCTGTGTAACAGTGGAACATGTAGACTGCAGCCAGAAACTCCTGAATGCTCAGATGAACAAAGCAGTAGACTGTTTTCTGGAAGATCACACTCTCTCTTTTAAAGATCTCTGTACAAACTCCTGAGTAAACCAAGGCATCAAGACCACAGTGCTCCAGGTCTTCTTGGTAGAACATGATGTTTCTTTTCTCCAGATGTTCAAACGCCAGCCTCCCCAGCTTCAGAAGAACTTCCCTGTCAGCCTTCGTCAGCTCCTGTGAACTTGTCTCATGTCCCTCATCATACTTCCTCTTTGTCTGAACCAGCAGGAAGTGTGAGTACAGGTCAGTCAGGGTCTTGGGGAGCTCTCCTCTCTGCTCTGTGGTCAACATGTGCTCCAGAACTGTAGCAGAGATCCAGCAGAAGACTGGGATCTGACACATGATGTGGAGGCTCCTGGATGTCTTGATGTGTGAGATGATTCTTCTGGACAGCTCTTCATCACTGAATCTCCTCCTGAAGTACTCCTCCTTCTGGGCGTCAGTGAAGCCTCGTACTTCTGTTACCCTGTCAACACATTCAGGAGGGATCTGATTGGCTGCCGCAGGTCGGGAAGTTATCCAGACCAGAGCCGAGGGAAGCAGATTCCCCTGGATGAGGTTTGTCAGCAGCACGTTGACAGATGACTTCTGTGAGACATCAGACACAACCTCCCTGTTGCTGAAATCCAGTGAAAGTCTGCTTTCATCCAGGCCGTCAAAGATGAACAACACTTTACAGACAGCGAGCTTCTCTGCTGTGAGCTTCTTTAATGTTGGATGGAAAACGTGGAGCAGCATGAGAAGACTGTACTGCTCATCTTTGATCAGGTTCAGCTCCCTGAACGAAAGCAGAACCAGCAGACTGACGTCTTGGTTTTCAGAGCCCTCTGCCCAGTCCAGAGTGAACTTCTGCACTGAGAAGGTTTTTCCAATGCCAGCGACGCCGTTCATCAGAACGACTCTGATGCGTTTCTGTTGGTCAGGTAAGGCTTTAAAGATATCATGGCACTTGATTGGAACGTCACGGAGGGTATCCATCTTGGAAGCTGTCTCCAGCTGCCTCACCTCATGTTGGGTAATAACCTCTTCACTCCTGTTGATCCTGTTGAGGAGGGTTTCACTTCCTGTTCCATCAGTTTCTTCAGTCACACGTTTACATCTCCTCCTCAGACTGATCTTATGTTCATCTAAAACCTCCTGCAGACCACTATCTGCTGAAAATCTGCTGACAGAGAAGAAATAATGTCAGACTAAAGAAAGAGAATCTGAGAATCTGCTCATTTCTTTCATCAGCTGCATAAAAACTAAAGACAAGCAAAGAAAAGTTTTTTTCATTTTGTGGTATTTCTAATCATCTTAAATGCCAAAGCTGTATGATAGAACAAATGACTCTGTAACAAACCACAGGTCCTGTTTTCAGAGATAATGACATGAGCAGACAGATGTACAGTCTTACTTTGTACAGTGCTGCTCTGACTGACTGTCTGCAGTCCAGCTCTTGTTCTGGATCTTTCTCTCAGATTTTATATCATAAACATTTTTCAACAAATATTTGAACTTACTGAGATACTCTTGGATTGTTTGGGTAGATTACTGTGAGATTGTTGGGATTCTTTCAGGCTCTGATAATGTATTTTATCTTGATGATGTATTGACTCCTATCAGCTCACTGTCATGTTGGCCATTTAACTCATGAAGACCCTGTAGGGTCAAAGCGTTTCCTTAACCCTAACCCTAACGTCTGAGAACTGAATCATCCTCAGGTCAGTTTACACTAGAAACAGTCTCTTACTTTGACTCTGAGGGTCCAGGTTCATGACTGAAGTCTGGAGGATTAAACTCTTTGGACCTTTCACTCTTCATAGACAGACAGCTGGATCCTGGAGACTCTGCTCTCAGTCTGTCGTCCTGACATCTGAAAACACAAACACATTTTTAGTCATATCATATCAAACATATAAATTCTCTGAGGGCAAAGTAATTCTGGGAACTGTCAGCTGACGTCCTGCAGCAATGTCGCCATCTAGGCTTTGGTGATAACGCAACATGTCACTTACTTTTTCCTGCACTTTGGTTAATTTCCCAATTATATCATACGTATACATATGTTCACTTTGTGTTTTGCAGGGCTCCTTGGCGATTTAACATCAGCAAACGACATGGTCTTCATAGACATTTGGGAAACTTTTTGGGGAAAACCTGGTCTGATTAGCAGAGACGGCATCCATCCCATTTTGGATGGTGCTGCTCTCATATCTAGAAACAGATTTTATTAGAAGCTGATTTTATGAATCCACCGGGCCAGAGTTGAGACCAGGAGGCAGAGTTGCAGTCCGACACGCTTCTCTGCAGTTTCTCTAAAGCTGTCACCTTCCCATGATTCCTTCCATTCCAACAATTCCCTTTATCCTATAGAGACTGTGTCTGCTCCCTGTCAACAAAAAGTGTATAAACCAAAAAAGGCAAGAGGTGTTATTCATAAAAACCTCAAACAAAATGAATACTATCAAATTGTCTAAACCTCAAAATACCACAATTAGATGTGGGCTATTGAACATTAGATCTCTCTTGTCTAAATCTCTGTCAGTAAATGATTTGATAATAGATCAGCAGATTGATTTATTCTGTCTTACTGAGACCTGGCTGCAGAGGGAAGAGTATGTCAGTCTAAATGAGTCAACCCCTGCTAGTCATATTAATTATCACATTCCTCGAGACACAGGCTGAGGAGGAGGAGTGGCAGCAATCTACCACTCAAGTTTAATAATTAATCCCAGACCTAAGCCGAGTTATAGTACATTTGAAAGCCTTATCCTCAGCCTCTCACATCCAAACTGGAAGACAGAAAAATCAGTCCTATTTGCTGTGGTGTATCGTCCACCTGCTGCTTACTCAGAGTTTTTGTCTGAATTCACAGAATTTCTGTGATTAATGCTTTGTACGGATAAAGAAATTATAGTGCGTGACTTTAATATTCATGTAGATATGTAGATATATTCAAAATGTTAACAAACCAACTCACTGTTCTAATCACACCCTTGATCTTGTACTGACTTATGGCATAGAAGCTGAATATTTTACAGTATTCCCTCAGAACCCTGTTTTATCTGATCATTCTTTAGTAACATTTGAATTTACAATAATGAACTGCACAGCATCTGGGAAAAAATTAACTACTGTAGATATTTGTCTGGTAATGCTGTTACCAAATATAAGGAAGTTATTCCATCTTTATTATCTCCGTTGCCATGTGCCAGTTTTACAGAGGGCAATGGCCTAAACTTTACTCCACCAGATATAGATTATCTAGTTGATAGTACTGCTGCTTCATTACATACGACCCTTGACTCTGTTGCCCCTCTGAAAAATAAAGTCATAAATCAGAGGAAGCTAGCTCCATGGTATGATTCACAAATACAGTACCAGTCAAAAGTTTGGACACACCTTCTCATGCAGTGGTTTTTCTTTATTTTTATTACTTTCTACATTGTAGATTCATACTGAAGACATCAAAACTATGAAGGAACACATATGGAATTATGTAGTTAACAAAAAGTGTTAAACCAACCAGAATATGTTTTATATTTTAGATTCTTTGAAGTAGCCACCTTTTGCTTTGATGACAGCTTTGCACACTCTTGGCATTCTCTCAATCTGTTTCATGAGGAAGTCACAACAGCTGTGCCTTGTCAAGAGTTAATTTGTTGAATTTCTTGCCTTCTTAATGAGTTTGAGACAATCAGATGTGTTTTGCAGAAGTTGGGATGGCCATGATATTGATTACTGTTTTAATCAATATCATGGCAAGAACCGCTCAGCTAAGTACAGAGAAATGACAGTCCATCATTACTTTAAGACATGAAGGTCAGTCCATCCCCAAGATTTCAAGAACTTTGCATGTATCCTCAAGTGCAGTTGCAAAAACCATCAAACACTATGATGAAACTGGCTCTCATGAGGACTGCCCCAGGAAAGGAAGACCAAGAGTTACTTCTGCTGCAGAGGATAAGTTCATCAGAGTTACCAGCCTCAGAAAGCCTCAGATTAGAGCCCACATAAATGCTTTACAGAGTTCAAGTTGCAGACACATCTCAGCATCAACTGTTCAGAGGAGACTGCGTGAATCAGGCCTTCGCTGTCAAATTGCTGCAAAAAAAAAAAAAACACTATTGAGGAAGGACAAAAAGAAAAAGAGAATTGTTTGGGCTTAATCAGTTAATCTTTAAATCTTTATACTGAAGATGAAAATCTTTAATACTAATTTTTTAAAAGGCTCAGTAATTTGCTAAAACACCTGTTGTCTGTAGTTTTTATCAGACAAACGGTAGGAAATATCACATTTCTCAGGGACTATTTTGATCAGTGGATTGATCCACATTTGGTGCTATACAATGTGCCAACAGAACCAGGAGGAACTTACTTTCTAAATTGCACTACTGCCAACTATGCTGCTGCCATTCTGCACATTCTGTATTATACATCGGGCTTTTTTCTCTTTATTCTATTTTATTTATACCAGAATATTATCTGTATATAGGTTTGACTATTCTTACATAGGTTTTACAATTCTATCTTGTTTTTGTTTGTGTTTTGTTTTTACTTAATGGCACCTCTCACTTGGTGAAGGAGAAACGGTATTTTGATTTTCCTGTATGTCCTGCACATATAGCGAATTGACAATAAAGAATCTTTGAATCTTGAATCTTTGATGATCAGTCCCTAAGGGGACTGTTTTGGACGCCTTGACAGCAGTGCTTGAACTCTTTTGGACTTTTGCTTAAACTCTTTATAAACCCTTGGACTCTTGAGGACTTTTGTTCAGTTTCTTAAGTATTGGTAAAACTTTTGTTTTTGAAATAATGTCACTTTGGTTCTCGTCTCTTGAGTTTTGGTTTTGTCTTTTCCTGTTTTATTTTGAAACCCTGGTCCTTGTGTATCTCTTTATGGGTTACTTTCTGTCTTTTTCTGCTTTCTCTCCATTGCTGATTGGTTGCCCGTCCTGATATGTGTCACCTGTTGTAAATTACCTCCTGTATATTTAAGTCTTGTTGCTCCCCCTGTTCCTTTGTCAGTTAGTCTGTGTCTCAGCTCATGTTTGCACCTGTGGTTCATCTCCTGGAGTCTCTGTTTTCTTCCTGGTGTCTTTTGTTTGTTGTCTTATCTGTTTCCCTGCCTGTGCACCGTCCTGGATTTGCCTCCTGTTTCTGCATTTGGGTCCTCTTCCTTATGTTCCTGGCTGGACAGCAGTGTCACACAACAGTTACAGGCAGTGATGACAACTGCAGGACCTCACCACTCTAAACGTTGTTATAGCCCAAGGTTTCGAGGTTCACAGGTTTGTAGCAGTTCTCTTACTTTGTGGCTGAGGGTCCAGGTTCATTACTGAAGTTTGGAACATCTAACTCTTTCGACCAGTCACTCTTCATAGCCAGACAGCTGGATCCTGGATCCTCTTCTTCCTCCACACAAACCCTCATCTTCTGGACTTCAGTCTGAGAGGGAAACCGGTAAAACAGACTGTGAGCTCAGACACACAAAGAATCAGGACACACAAGTCTGATCAAGCGTCACATGCAAGACTGAGAGAACAGGAAGAAGCACACACACACCGACACACACACACCCCCACACTAACAGAGTCCACAGTGAAATAAAAACAGGCAGCTCTCCACCTGGGGTGGAGCCAGACATTGTGAACATCTGGGGCTAAGCCCTGAGGGGGGTCTGGGTGTCCTCCCCCAGAAAATTTTGAATTTCTTAGATGCGATTTCCTGCATTCTAGTCCATTTTAGGGTGACCTGCTGGACAATCCCTTCTGATTCATAGCCTACATGTTCAGTTGCAGGGCCTGCACAAGATAATACTATTTAATGGAAATTAACAATAACCACTTAAGAACTGACTTCTAGAATTTTTTTATGTAAACAACAATGGCAAAATTGAGACTTATAAATGTGAGACTAACTTTCAGTAGATTCAAAGTAGGGTTGCAGAGAAGGACTGTTTGTTTGTTTGTTTTTGTATTTTATAAGTGGTATGTTCACTGTGCTTAGTCAACTGTAAACTGTATGCAAATATCATATTGGCAGACAATGCTCCGCTATAGCAGGATAATAACAATACTTTTTAAATGGGGGTTCGTCATTCAAACGTGTATTTTAACTGTTAAAAAAAACTACTACTGCTTGCAGTCAGAGAGTCAATCGGCCCTCATGGAAGGTATTAGCCCATGTTAGCAACAACAGCTAACTACTTAATTCACTCAAGTGAAACTAAGGAGTCAGCGCCGATGGCATCATGATTGAGGGGCGTTATAAACACACAGCATGTAACGCAACACCTTCACTTCTTCATCCCTTTCCTGACTCTGTTCAAGTAATCCGGTCGTCTTCTTTCTCTTTCTGAAACCACTGCGTTCACATCTCTGGGCAAATAGTCCATCTGTTCCAGCGTGGCGGTTTACGTCGGTATTGAACAAAGATCTCGTATTAACAGTGAGCGGTCTCACTCCTGCGATTATGCAGCCTCCAATGACCAAAGCGATCAGCAGAAAGTGGGACGTCGGCCTTATACAAGATCTTTGCAGAACCAAAGCAGTCAGAGTAACTACATTACCTTTTGATTAAGCACCTTGGTTGTTGTTGTTGGCTATTTGCTCAGTAATAAGTATTAATGCAGTTTATAGGGAACATTGTTTCAGGGTTGTAATCATTTTTAAAAGCTTAAAAAGATCCGGGGCTTTTGAAGTGAGATTCGGGGCTTCAGTCCCAAAAGCCCAAAAGGCCCCCGCTCCGCTGCTGCTCTCCACTTAGTCAGTTTATTGACAGTAAAATAATAATAATGTTGTATTAACACTCACCCTGCCTCAGCCTTCAGTTTTCCTCCTCCTGCTCTGTTTAGTTCAAATGGAGTCTGAACTAACTGACTGAACACTTTCAGGTTTACCTGCTCCTCCCCTCTCCATTTACAGGAAGTCACACAATGTGTGTGTGTGTGTGTGTGTGTGTGTGTGTGTGTGTGTGTGTGTGTGTGTTGTTTACAAGTTTAGAACTTGTTTCAATTTGTTGTGTTTTGTTTGTTAAAATCATGATTAATGTGTTTTTAGCTAAATCAGATTTAACTTAGTGTTTTTACAGACTTACTATAAAATAAACAATATGAATGATGTTTATTATCCTTATTATAGGAGAGAAGGAAGAGTTTTTTTACTCATAAGTTTAGAACTCGTCTCATCGAGCCAGAAATTTCATTTAGATTTATGATTCAAAAGATTAAAACACACCGAGGCTCTTTATTCTTTGCACCAGTTTAGTGGAATCGTGTTGACAATTTACTCCCATAAATGTTAAATATGGTCTATGTAGTGTTTTATCTGCTGTTTTGCTCCTTGTGTCAGGAAGCTCCCACCAGTTCCTCCTATACAACAAGCAGTACATGATCAACCTACAAAAGGTCCTTTCTCCTCCTCCTCCTCCTCGTCCTCTTACTCCTCCTCCTCCTCCCGCCTCCTCTTAATCCTCTTCGTCCTCCTCCTCCTTCCTCCTCATTGTCCCTCTCAGCCAGTAGACTCTGTTTAGTTAGATGAACACTCTGAACTACTGTCAGTACATAGTGTCTTATCACACTGGCCATTTCACTACTGCACTGCTGTAGATATATAACACGGCCTCTATTTTGTTCGTTGGTTCATGCTGCCCTTACCTCAAACTGGTTGAATCACTGTCTTATTTATTGACCACATGTATATATTCAGTATCCAATGCCATTCCTTTATGTACATTTGTCTTGCCCCTTGTGTATATATATTGTACATATGTCTTTATACCTACCACTGTCCCTGTTCTACTGCTGATGATGCTGTTTTGGACTGTTGTTGGTCATTTGGACTCTTTGGCATGATCAGCCCCTGGGTCAGTTTTTGGGTTCTATTCTGCCCTTGCAAGACGGCAGCTGACTTCAAACTTGGCAGATTGTTAAACAGTTTCTCAATATAACACTGCAGAGTCTTCAGGTAGGTTTCGATGTTTTACTTAAGAAAATCTGTGAAAAGAAGAACGTGAGTGGAGATAACAACTTTGATGAAGGCTGAAAGGAATTACAGTAAACCTGCAGGAACAGACAGTGCAGTAGGCCAGTTACCTTCAGTGTATTTAAGTCTTGTTGCTCCTTTGTGTCTTGGTCAGTTTGTGTGTGTTAAATCCACTTTAATCCTGGCTGGCATGTTCTCCACAAGCCTTTCACACTGTTGAGGGGTAATCTTCTCCCATTCTTCTTGAATTACTGTTTTTAATTCTTCCAAATTGTTTGGTTTCCACATTGAAACACCTTTTGATAATCCACCAAAGATTTTCAATGGGGCTCATGTTCGGGGATTGAGCTGGCCACTCTAAGACCTGGATATTGTGCTCCTGCAGCCAAGTTCTACTTGACCTGGATGTGTGGCAAGGGGCATTATCTTGCTGAAACATCCAGTTTTGTCCTCGACGGAACAGTATATTTGCAGAAGGGAGCATGTGGGTTTGGAGAATGGCACAATACTTAGCAGAGTTCAATGTGCCATCACAGACAGTGAGGTGACCAACGCCAGCAGCACTCATACATCCCCAAACCATGATACTGCCTCCACCGTGCTTGACAGTAGGTACTGTACATGCTGGAGATAATGCCTCACCTGGCCGTCTGCATACAGTTTGGTTTGACCACTGTTGCTAAAGCTCACGTGATGTCATTCGGTGGTTTTCCCTGCACATGCGGATCAGGATGTGGTCATTTCTCGCTGAAGACACTCTTGGTTTCAGATCTTGGTTTGTCTTCCAAGCTCTTTGTTTATATTTCTTCAGTCTGTATCCAACTGCTGAAGGATTGCATCTGCACTTTCTGGCTATCTGGCGGCAGCTGTACCCTTCCTGGCTGAGAATCTTTATCTTTAGTCGTGTTTCTTGTGTTAAGTTCCTTGTTTTAGCCATTTTTGATCTGAAGAACTCTCAAATGTGCTGGCTTTATATAGACACAAAGCACCCTAACAAAAATTGTCTTCAATAAAAAGGATGATCTTCATTAGTGGGTCAGTGGTACCACTATACTCCAAATTTCTTAAGTATTTTTATGGAGCTAATCAATTTTAAGTTTTTAATGGCTGATTTTAGGATTGGTTTAGTATTGTGGCTGTGACTGTACAAAAACAAATTGCACTTGGAAACTTAAGAGTGATTGTTAATGCAATACTTCACAAATGCATGGAGTGTCCGAAAACTTTTTTCCACCACTGTATTCACACACACACACACACACACACACACACACCTCAAATACAACATCAAAACAACATCATCACACCTGGACGAAAAACCTAAACCCCCTGATGTCCAAAACAAACATGGACAACATGTTATTACCCTGATAGTGGTTTCTTAATGTTTTATTATTTGTTTCTTTTACCACTTGGTTACACACACACACACACACGCACACATATATATACACATATATATCTTATATAACTGTAATATATCTTATTACTGTAATTCAAGAAATACCATTAGGCATGCTGTTCTCTCCACAATTGAGGTTAAATTCAAGCAGCTCTTTATGTACTGACCAAATCCCTGGATATCATTGTCTGTATTTTAAACTCATCCTTACTTTAGTATTTTAATAAAAACCTACCTGCTTCTAACTCAGATTGTGCGATACATGCTGCAGCAAGGCATTGTTTTCTACTGCCCCCCTCTGGCTCAGATGAGGAATAACACCATCATGAAGGTGTTTAGAGCAAATCAAAAAATCTATTTGATGGCCTCACAGCTCATGCCAGACAAATCTAAAAAAAAAAACTCCCGCAGGTCTGAGTCTGTAAACTGGTGACTTAAATTTAAAGTGACATGTAAACAATGAGCAAATATCTATTTTGATTTAAATGTAGCTTTTCTTTCAGGAACATTTATATAACATTCATTATAATTAGAACCAAATTATCCTGGACATTTCCTGGAAAACAGGACATTGTATGTAATGTAATAGTAGTAATGCAGCAATGTCTCATACATTTTTCTGATAATACTTTTCATTTACTTCAGATGTAGAATCTTCACTAAACACTAAAAAAGTAAACATTGTGCCCACTTCCCTTTTTACATTCATTTTAGACAGAGCCTGTTTCTGGATAATTTATTATTACTAACTTATTATGGGTAAAAGTTTGGGTTTTGCAGTTCAAATTACTCTGCACCAATATATGTAGATTTACACAAAGTAGATGGTGGTTAAGAAGAAAAAACAACAACATAAAACCTTAGTGCTGTAATTTAAATGTAATTCATTCAGCTCTGAGCATTAAATTGTGAATGAATAAAATATTCCACATCACAGAACAGTGTTCACACTGTTCACTTAAACGGTAGAAACTATTTTACACAACCCCAATTTACTAATGCTTTAATTTATGCTTTTATTTTTTATTTTTTAATGCATCAAAACAATTAGTTTTGGTGTTGCTGGAAAAGCAGCAGCACAGTGGATGGAAGAGCAGACGGAGGAAGCACCTTACTCTGTCCCTCTTAGTCATTTTGACTTCTGAGTTATTGGTGACCACAGGTTCAAGAGGAGGACTCACAGGAGCTGATGAAGCTTGAACCATTGCAGAGTTTGGTTCTCTGGTGGACTTTGGATCCTTCTCCATCCTGGATGGCAGTGATGAGAGGTCTTGTAGTAGGGAGTGTCCGAGGAGCTGGTGGAGGTCACAACATGGCAGGAGGGGTCAGAGCAGTGCAGGAGCTGGAGCCAAATCAGAGCTTATCCCTGGACTGGATGGTGGCTTCTCCTCAGCAGTGGTGGCAGGAGGTTCAGCAGCAGGTGTCAGATGAGTCGACACTTTGGGGCTCTGGGCCTGAAACATCCCACAAATATGTTCTGATGCAACATGAACAATTTTGCTCAGCAGCACTGGTGCAAGGTTCTTGATCCAGTCCACCAGGATATGGTGTGGGTAGGTCTGATCTCTGTCAGGATAGACAGGACCTTGTCATCCCTGAGGGAGCAGGAGAAGGTGGCCTGCTGTTCCACACAGACATGATCCAAAGTGGCCTTTGTGACCCCAACAGACAGTTTGCTGAGGGCCTGGGAAGACCTGTTTAAGAAGGAGCACCCAGAATCCCTGCAGGACTCTGGGATCCACCTCCATCACCACCTCTTGTGGACAGACCATTTTGGTGCTGGGTGTCTTCCTCAGGATCATAGTTTCCAGCTGTGCTGACCATTTTACGATGTCTGTGGGTTACAGTCAATAAAATTCAAATTCACAACCCTTCAGAATATATCAGAGATATAAAAACCACTGTAGATTGACTGTTAATAAAGAAAGTGTGTCAAATATGACTCACTGAAAATTAGGAGCTTAGGCCTCTGGGGACGTGAGGAGCATTCAGGCTTCAACCTCAACGTCCCTCATTTTATTGCTGACGTTCACTGTCCACACCTGAAACAAGACATTAGATATGAAGAGCAGTTTTTACATGTTTAGACATTAAAATCAGCCTAATGTAACAATTCACTCCAAACTATTTGAAGTGTTGTTGAGATTCTAGTCTCACCAGCATCAGAAGAGGTTTGGAAACCTCCTCATCAAAATCCTCCAGTTCAAAGTGGTCAAACAGAAACACAACAGAAGCTTTATCTTCACTCTTGCACTTTATTTCACTACAGACAGATTGGTGTGACATGAGCAGAGTTAAAGGTGTAGTGGTGGACTGTCTGTTTGAGTCTCAGTAACTAAGCTTCAAAATGAGCTTGATCATGTCTTCAGCAGTGACCTGAGCCGGGATCTGGTTCTTCTGCTGAAGGTTTAGCAGCTGCATCACCACTGCCATCTAAAAAAAACATGAAGGAGATACATCATCTCTGAGCCTGTCAAGATAATTCTTCAAATAATTTAGCAGGTATTTTGTATTAGTGTGGGCTTGGGAGAATAGAAGTTCTTATCTGAGTCTTGCAGCTCTGTATCTGCCAGCAGATCTGCAGAGCTCCATTATAGATGGATGTTTCAAACAGCACCTTTGAACAAAAGAAGACAATGTTATTCATTAGTTTCAGTTAGTTTTTTAACTCCAGTAAGAGTTTGACGTTTTGATCCAATATCCTGTTGTTCAATAAGGAATAAAGAGTCAAACCAGCCTTAAAACACCACTGTGAAATGATGCAAACATAATATATGAAACAATTTGGTCATCACAGCCCAGCTGATCATTACACATCAACATTTTATTACTCAGCAAAATCCACTGCTGTGCTTTGCTGTAAAGGATAAGGCTGATGATGTTGTGCTTTTTTTCCTATGAAAAGACCAATACCAACAATGAACAGATCTCACTAACACATTTCCTGTGAAGCCAAAGCCTTCTCTTATGTTGCTTTTTCTGATTCTCTTTGTGGTTTGATCTGTACGTGTGTTTTCTTGAGGCCACCCTGTGTCTCTCATTTGAGTCACATATTCCAGAAATACAAATATTTAGAAGTCTGAGAGCTGGTCTCTCTGATGAAATGTGTGTGTGTGACATTTGTATTAGGCCGTATGCACGTTAGCTTGTGTGTATTGTTAAATAGCTGTAAATACCAAACCTAACCACAGAGTGGACTCTGGATACAAACCCCAGTCTCCCACCTCCACTGCTGTAAACTTCATCATCATGTTTCACACATAATGGATTTGCTTTTCCACAGTTTACTACAGTTTAGTGTATTTAAAGGCAAAAATTACAGAAGAAATTTTCTCTTCTCTCTTCAAAAACTTTCAAGAGTCATCATGAAGAAATAAAGTACATCATTGTGTGGTGAATGGTGAACTGGAAACACAGAGCCTGGAAATGACATGTGGTGTAATTGTGGTTATAATAATAAAATTATATGAGCTTCATTGTTTTACCTGATGCTGCTCTGACATAAACTATAACTACTTGCAGAACAAAGTGTGTGTGTGCATCTTAAAATAAGGGTTAGTCGACACATTAAGGTCTCATCTATCTGCACAAACAAACCTCTCTTGTGTTCTTGTCATGTCTAGCCCCTAAGGGGGCTGTTTTTGGAACTCTTTTGTGGACGTCTGGACATTTTCAGTTTAGTTTTATTTTGGAAAGTATATTTCTTGTGTATCATGTCTCGTTTTACTTGCTGTCTTAGTCTGTAGATTATGTCATGTCTGGTGTCTATATTGTCTTGTGGGTTCCTGTTTTATTTTGAATTCAGTGCCCTTGTGTATCTGGTCTTGTTTTACTTCCTGTCTTTGTCTTGTTTCCCGCGTTTGTAATTGTTTTCCCCGCCCTGATTGGTTCCACCTGTTTCCCCTTACCTGTGTGTGTATATATAGTCTGCGTTTCCCCTTGTCCAGTGTCAGTTCATTTTTGTCTCATGTTTTGTCCCATGCCACCGTCATACGTTTTGTCTCATGCTTCTGTCTCTTGCCCTTGCCACGTCTCTTTCCTCACTTTGCTTCTTGTTCTCCTCGTAAGAGTGATTTTGTGTTCATGTTTTGTAACTTTTGTTTTAGTGCCTTATTGGGTGATCTTTTGTTTGTTACTTTGTTAAAATAAAATATTATTAGTTTGGACTACATCTACAAACAGAAACATAATGTCTCACACAAGCTGCTCCACATAGACCTAGCATATCATTTGGAGCAGGCACACAATTAAATTCCTCAAAGGCCAAATGTATTTTCTGATTGTGTCATTCTTCAGAATGGCTGTGGGCTCTGTTACATCTAAACGAGATGTGTGTGTGTGTCCCACTTTACTCCAACACACCAATCAAATATTTCATTTGTGCTTCAGGACTGTGCAATTTGTTTAATTCAGGATCCATTTTTCAAGCGAACTTCCCAGGACCTTTTCAGTCTATGAACCTTTGAGTTGATTAGATAATTTTGAGTAAATAGACTGAAAAAGAAATGAAATAAATATTAATGGCTAAAGTGACAAATACCAAAACTTCATCCAATCCAAAATGGATTAAAACCTAACCCAATAACAAACCCTGGATAAACTGTGAAGTGTGGTCCATGCTACGTACTCGCTCTGCTGCTTATGTCTCAGGCAATGCTGGCTGAGGAATACAAAAAGGAGAAATATGACCTTTGTAGATCCATCAGACATCAGACAAGAGACAGTACAGACTGAAGCTGGAGGATTACTACAACACCTCAGACCCACGGCGCATGTGGCAGGGACTCCAGCGCATCAAGGACGACAGAAGGAAAAACCTGATGAACATCTCCACCCACAGCACGCTCCCTGATGAGCTCAACAACACTCAAAGAGAGGAGCTGTGGCCACAGAAGGGACACAGGAAACACTGCTCTCTGTGACATGCTCTGCGGAAAACACCCACGGAAAGCAACGGGCCCAGACCAAAGATTTACCAATGACCCTATGTACTGACAGAAAAGTTTCCAATTATCAATGTATATATCACCATGAACGCAAAACTTTCATTTTGGTTTCAAAAGGGAAAATATTGTTTAAGATGTAGTGAACTTGACTGGGGCCACAAGAGACAAGGAGGCGTGGCTTCCAAAACCACAGTACAAGCTTTCCAAACAAATATACCAGCTTCCTTATACTGAACTGGGAAGGTGAGCGGCCTGGAAATGTGACATCTAACATCAATATACTCCTCGTTCTAACAAATAGTGTTTTCCATTGTGGAGGTGTACTCACATTAAGCCATCCTGTGAACAGCCACTATCACTAAAGCTGTGCTGGAACGCTGCAAGTGTTTCTTCCACTTTACTGCACAGCAAACTGATTTGTTCATCTGAACCACTAATAAAGTGATGCTCACTGATGGAAAAATAATGTGCAGCCTGACCTACAATACCTTGAACTACAGCAAGGGCACACATTGTTCCTGTCCGGTGCATATTGTTCTTCGTACACAGATACAGAGACAGACAGTCAAGGTGACCGGCTGCATGTATGCATGTTTAGACTATTACTTTGATTATCAGCTCGAAGGGGAGGTGAGTTCCTGTGTGTATAAAGAAGACATAGAGACTTCTCTCCTTTGAGTATTACAACGATACCATTCTTGATTCATGGTTGATGTATACTCCTTCTTGCAAGAATAAATTCTAAAAGCTCTGATCGTCTCTGAGTCTTGGCTGAATCAGTTAGAATTTTTCTAACACTCACTCACTGAGAAACACATTTCATTTTCTTACAACCTTTTCATAGTTTAAAAGAAACAGCAAAAAGTTTGCTTTGCATTAGTAGTAACATAACAGCTGTGATGTGGCTGAAAATGATCAGTAAACAGTGAAATAAGGCTGATATCTGAAAGTCCAAACTGGAACAGAGGAGTGAAAGTAAAGCAAATGCAGACACAGCTAAAGGGAGGAGAATGTCATAGGTTGGCAATGGTCAGCTCTGCTACCAAGCAGGACCAACACAGTGCAACTTGGCACAGCTACCCTGCTAACTCCTGTGAGGCTGTAATGGAAATGCATGCCATCGCAGCTTATCTGCTAATGGAAAAACCCCATAATATGCTACTTTTCAGGGCACCTCTGTAACAACCTTAAGCTTCTGAACATCTACCACAACATCCCTAATTCAGTTTCCACTGGAAACATTGATGCCTCTGCCTCCACCTGATTTCCTGTCATCTCTCTACTGTCCATAATAAAGGCATAAAAAACCCAAATCACTTAAAGATATACTCACATTCCCATTTCCACATTCAAAGCACTGGTGTTTGATCTAATTCTTCCTGCTGTCCATACTGGCTGCCAGGAGATCCCTTCTTTAAACAATTTCTGTGGAAATGATAGACCACAAAATCCACAGTTCTATTTCTGTGCAAATAGTAATTCTAAAATTCATCAGCATTGTTAAACAAAATCAAGTGGGAATCTTCAAATGTTTGTCTTTTAGTGCAGAATGTCCTCTCTGTGTTGCCCTCTCCACCACAGCTTTGCAAGGAAACATTAGGTGTAGAAACACTAAGAGGGGAATTTTGGACTAAAAATACCTGGAAGATAGAAACTTGATCTACTCAGACTGTTGAAGCCTCATATTTGCTTCTTTTCAACTCTGGAAGTCAACTTTTCCACAGGACAGGGACTGTGGATTTTATGCTCCATCATTTCCATTAGAATTTCTTTAGAAAGGATCTTGTTGCAGACAGTACAGACTTCCTAGAAATCCTTTCCTTTAACACAAACTACAGTGCATCACACCAAAACAAAGTTAAGAAGTTGAGCAACCATGAGAATATCTCACAGTCATGATCAGCATAAAAAAAACTCAATGTTGTCCATGAATGATAAGCACACAATCAAACCACTGGGCTTATGGGTATGATTACTTGTCGTCCCAATTTCACAAACATATCATTTGGACAAAACATTTCAAAACATTAACTTCTAAACTAAACACTGACATGAACTACTAACATGTACTGACTTACTGAAAACCTTGGAGGTGATCTGGACTTTCCTGTAGTTTCCTCTTGTCCTTGTAACAGCAGTAGCTCCTCCCTTCCTTGTCAATAATAGTGCAGAAATATCTGAGTGCTTCTTTCTTCCTAAATCATGAGCAAGTCCTGTCCAGTCCAACTGTTTCTGCTCCTGTTTGACTTCTGAACTTGTCTCTGGCTGTGTGTCCACTTACTGCAGCCTGTGACATCAGGCTGTAGAATGTTGATACATCAAAGGCATCAAAGGACAAACACACAGACACAGACACAGACACTGTATCTATCTGCTGTCTCAGTGGTGACAATGAGTGAACGAGTGAGTGGGAGTCTCTCATAGTGACACACTGAAGTTATTTTACTGTCCAACTATGCACCATGTGACTAAAAGCCTGAGTACAGACTGCTTCTACAGGAGTATTGCTCAATATTTGATGACATTCAACTGTTAAAAAACACAAAGACCAGACTGATTTAAAAACTGTTTCAGAAAGGATTATTCTGCTGCTGCAGGTATGAGCTGAACACAGCAGGTGAGAGGAGGAATGAGAAAGACGTAGAGAGAAAAGAGAGAAGGCTGAGTGCTACAAGCTCAGACACTAACTTTAGTTAGCTTTAACTGAAAAGAGAAAGAACGTAAAGAGGTTTGCTCAGCCTCTACATGCCTGATATTTAGACTGGATGGTCATTTAGTTTCCAGATTCGTTATTCAGATCCTGAATTACAGAATGACTCCTGAGTAAGCAGAACATGTAGGAGTGATTCAGCAACCCCCTCAGACTGCCTCACCACCTCTACTTTTGGCCTCTGCTCAGGCTGAGGAGCAGCTGTGTCTGACGTGCATCAACAAACAGTGAAAACTTTCCTCAGTTCTCCTGAAGGTTTTTCAAATTCTGCAGTGAACACACAGACTGTTAATGTTTCTCATTTTCTTCTTTTACCTGAAAAGTCATTTTGGGAGGTGTAAGGGTGTAATGGGGGGCACAAAATGCTCCAATGCCCCCTCTTGGTGTCAGGCTCTCTAAAAGTGACTTTATAACCTCTTTAACCACAATGTTTGGATTATTCATCCAATTCACCTAAACACAAATGAAATAGAGTGAGAATCCTCCTGAGTCTCATCAGTTCCCCTGAGACTCCTTCTCCTCATGCAGTTCTTCAACCCTCTACATTTTTCCATCAACACATGTAAACATGTTTATTGACTGATCGTCTGATCTGATTTGTTTTATTTATTGTTGCTTCTCCGTCTTTAGTGTTGACTGAACAGGAGTCTTCTGCCCTCCAGTGGTCACTGTCAGTAACTACAACTCTGCACACAGCACTGACAATGATACTGATGTTCACACTGACATTATTCCACATTTACTGACTTATTTTAGCTCTAATGTTCATCAGTCTGATAATGACTCTCTGTATGTGAACACACATATTATTACACTGCTATAAATACTGATGTCTGACTGATGGACAAATAATCAGAGAGTTTACTGCCCTCCAGTGGTCACACTGACAAGTGTCCAACAGGACTCACACTGATTACTAGGCTCAATATGTACCAATCATCATTGATGACATCAGCAGGAAGATGAGGACTGATCATAGTTTGAATAATGTTCCATGTATTATTCCATCCATGTTTTCAGTACCAGCAGATACACTGTAAAAAATGTGACAACTAAAATGATCACTGTAAAATGATAAATAGGAGATGCACCGTAAAAAATTGTAGCATTGATTATCAGGAAATATGCTGTAAAAGAATTTAATGGAGGCTGTGAACTGTGTAAAATGGCAATAAAGGTGACAAAGGATATATCCAATAAAAAATGTTTTTTTTTTTTAAAGTTGACTTTTAAAACTCATAGAATCGAGGCTCAAACTCTTCAGAGTAGTCAGGAGCTTTCTAACTCTGTCAACCTCTGAAAGTTTGAAAAGTTTCTCTTTTCTCAGATCTTTCAGATAAACTGTGGCAGCATTTTAGTTTGAACTGAATCAGCTCAGTTGTTCCAAGATTAAGAGAAAGACAAACACTGATGTTCACAATGATGCTTTTAATGTGAAAGGACAAGATCATGATTTGAATCTTAACAAAGTAAAAGTCAGCAACATTTTTCTCCTGTAATAATCGTAGCTTCCATCTTTAAAAGGACTGGAAGAGGAAGAAGTTTACAAGGAATCATTTAGAAGAGTCTAACAAATAAACTGATTTAATACATGAATCTGAAAAGGTGTGTGTGAGTGAAAGAGACAGACATGTACAGACTGAACTATCTGTTCAACAGTTTCTCTGACAGGAGGAGACTCTCTCTGCTACACTCTACACAGAGACACTGAGGAACCAGACAACCAAAGCCCAAACCCAAACCCAGGATACAGAGGTTCAGTGAATGTGGTGTTGAAGGTGTAGAGGTGGATCAGAGAGTCAGAGGAGACTCTGTAGAAGGACAGAAAGCCAGCAGGACAGTCCACATACACTGCTACTCTGTCAGAGACAGAGGAAGATGACAAAGAGGAGGAGGAGGAGACAGGTGTCATTGTGTTATTGTGCCAAACAAAGTAACGACCATCAGAGCAGATCAGTCTCCAGGAGTGATCGTTCTCGCCAAACAAACAGATTTCCCTGTCTCCTTTCCTTCTGATTCCTCTGTAACTCACTGATATATAAACTCCTCCTCTCCACTCAACCTCCCAGTAACAGCGACCAGTCAGACCATTAATACACAGCAGCTGAGGACACTGGTCAAATCTGTCTGGATGATCAGGATATGACTGATCCTCCTCCACATGTGTCACCTTCCTGTTGTTGTCAGACAGTTTGATCTTTCTGTTTACTGTGTTTGTGTCAATGGTGAGTTCACAGAAATCTGATGGAGAGAAGAAGACACAACACAGCTGCAGTTATTGATCTATCACCTGATCATTGATTGACACTTTGAAGGTGGTTGAATGTGAGCTGCTTTGTTTTCAGGAATCAAATGAAAACCACACTTACACTTCCTCAGACCTGGTCTCAAGCATTGGAGTCCACCAGGCTCCACCCTGAAAGGAGGAGGGGGGTCAGACCAGCACGTTCTCTTTCAGCATGCAAACATGGACATTGCATGGCTCTCATACACAGATGGCTTGATTATTCTGTTCATTCAGCAAAGAGACAAAGGACCTGGAGTCCTTATCTTGGAATGATACGGAGCAGGGAGGTGACATGGAGGAAAGATTTCATCATTTGTCTTCTCCATTTGATATCACTTTTGGTGTCAGACACAACAAAAGATCTCAGAATGACAAGATCAGGATCTCAGAGAGGTTCAGCTGATTATTGATCATGGATATTTTAGTAGACAGAGACATGATCAGAGACCTGATTTCATTTCCTCCTTGGTTTGAGACACTGGCAGATGAATTTCTTTGAGCAGATTGGTAGATGTGGTGCTAACGTATTGTGTCACTTCCTGTTTGATGCTTCTGCACTGCGGTGTTTCAAGTTATCAATAGCTATAGGTAGCTTATCAATCAAACTTTTCCATGTTCTGTGGTTAATTTCTGAATTCTACTTCTTCTTTAGTTAAACTATAAACCTATATCCAATCTCCATTTTACTTCTAAAATTCTTGAAAAGGCTGTACATAGACTCTACATAGAAACAGTTTTGTTTTGTCCAGTTAACTCTCTAAAAAGCCTCCAGCTGATCCAAAATGCTGCAGCGAGAGTACTGACTGGAATTAGCAAGAGAGATCATATTACACCTGTATTAACTTCTGTTCAATGGCTTCCTGTAAAATCCAGAATTGATTTTAAAATCCTTCTCCTTACATATAAGGCCCTCAATGGCCAGGCTCCTTTATATCTCAAAGAGCTGATAGTACCATATTATCCCAATAGATTGCTTCGTTCCCAGAATGCAGGTTTGCTTATGGTTCCCAGAATCTCTAAAAGTAGAACGGGAGGCCGAGCCTTTAGCTATCAGGCCCCTCTCCTGTGGAACCAACTGCCAGTTTGGGTTTGGGAAGCAGACACCTGCTGCTGTTTATTGTCTACAATTATCCATTTCTAAGACATTACTATGTTTAATGTTCCACTCTGCTACAGATACATTTTGGATTAATATTCTCTGCAGACCGTAATGTAAATAATTACCAATCATGACAGCTTTTTGCTTCTGTGCTCAGTTTCCTATCATAACTGTGATCTGCTGAGCACACAGTATCCACTAACTGTTCTGTAATCTGAATGCTGGCCCTCTAACTCTCTCACTGCCAACCCTGATTGTATCATGTTTTATATGCTGCATGTCCTTCTCCTCCTCTCCTCCATTCCAAGCTGTCCTATCTTCCTTCTTTCACCCAGCCCAGCCATCATTACGAGGGTCCCCCATATGAGCCAGGTTCTGCTCAAAGTTTCTTCCTGTTAAAGGGGAGTTTTTTCTTACCACTGTCTCCTTAAGTGCTTGTTCTGGGGTCAGACTCTGGGTCATTGTAATGCACTTTGAGACAATTTTGACTGTGGAAGGAGATATATAAATAAAATTGAGTTGAACTGAATTGAAAGCAGCGTAGATGGTCTTATTATTTTTGGGATATTATTATTAGTGTGTCAGCACTGAACAGGTATCTAAAGTCTTTGGGGTTGTTGTGGTGAAAGCACTCTGAGTGCTCAAAGTGGCTCTGTTGGTTCAGGAGCAGTTCAACGAGCTGCAGCTCAAATGTTTCCACGCTGGCTTTGTTTTGATGCAGCATGAAATCCAGTCTGAGAAAGTCCTGCTCAGGTCACAGAAAACAGCTGACCACACCTGATTTAATGATGTAATTAATGTCAGAATTAGAGAAACACCCTCTTTGTGTTGTTGTTGAATTCAAAGCACTTCTGTAGAGATCTGTCATCAGCTGTGACACACTAAATGTTTCCAGCTCTTCCTCCTCTATCACACACTGTCTGTGGCTGCAGCAGGCCTCTCCATACCTGAGGGTGTCCAGTTTCCAGTGTGGATCCTTCAGTCCAGCAGACAGCAGCTTCACTCCTGAGTCTCCTGGATGATTGTAGCTCAGGTCCAGCTCTCTCAGATGGGAGGGGTTGGAGCTCAGAGCTGAGGCCAGAAAAGCACAGCCTTCCTCTGTGATCAGACATCCTGACAGCCTGCAGACACACACAACATCACACAGGAACCCTCTGTCAACACCGCTGGTCTGTTTTGTTGTTTTCTTTTTTGTTTTTGGTTCTGGTCCATTTTGGTCCAGGTTCAACATATTTAAGGCAAATTTCTTAAACATCATCTGTAGGATTAAAAAAGAGTCAACAGCTGAAGCAAAAATAAGAGAAAACGACGAATAATTATCTGAGTCTAGAAAGTTCTGCTGAACTTTCATAAAATTTATTTTAAACAATCCTACACAAGTTGGATGTTTATCCACTGATGTAAATCAGATGTGAGAAAATCATCATCTAAACAGGTTGATGGATCCTAACCTGAGAGTCTCCAGGGTACAGTGTGGACTCTTCAGTCCAGCAGACAGAAGCTTCACCCCTGAATCCTGCAGGTCATTGTTACTCAGGTCCAGGTGTCTCAGACTAGAGGACTGGGAGCTGAGAACTGAGTACAGAGCTTCACAGCTTCTCTCTGAGAGGTTACAGCTGCTCAGTCTGAAGAGGAAACAATGAAGAAAAAGTCAAATAACATTTGTTTTGAAAGGACAATCAAAGGAACAAAAGTTCTCAGTTTGCTCTGCAGCTCAATGCAAAACTAACATACCTGCATTTGAAAACACAGATTTGTTCAATGAAGCAGAAATATCAGCTCTTTATCCACCTGATAACCAATGAGGAGTTTTTGCATTGATGATCATCTTTCATTGGCTCTCATTCAAATCCTTTCTGTTTTATGCTCAACAAGTTGGAGACATGACAATTAAATGTGACACAATCAGTAATAAACAGACATGTACAGTCAAGGCCGTAAGTATTTGGACACTTATGCAGCGTTGTTCTTCAGGCTCTCAGCACATGCACTTTAAAATATAATAATGGATACTACAGTCAATGACTGCAAAGGATTTTACACTAAATATTAAATCTGGTGAGTTTGTTTCACTTCATGTGTATTTGTCCAGTTACTTTTGAACCACTAAAAGGGCTGAATCTCCCACACAGTTCTTTCTATACTGATGTAAACCTGCTCAAATTAAAGCTGAGACTTGGCTCTTTAATGTAGGATCCATTATTCATTCATTTTCTACCGCTTAATCTGTCTCTGTCTCTGTCAGGGTTGCGGGGGAGCTGGAGCCTATCCCAGCTGCCTATGTGCGAGAGGCGGGGTACACCCTGGACTGGTCGCCAGTCAATCGCAGGGCTGACACACAAAGACAGACAACCACACTCACACCTACGACTAGCCAATTAACCTATCCCATGCATGTTTTTGGTATTGTGGGAGGAAGCCGGAGTACCCGGAGAGAACCCACAGGGAGAACATGCAAACTCCACACAGAAGGGCCCAGACCAGGGTTCAAACCTGGAACCCTTTTGCTGTGAGGCGACAGTGCTAACCACTGCCCCACCGTGCCGCCCGGATCCATTATTTTAATTCAAATTCAATGTGATGAAGCTCAGAGCTGAGAGATGGTGATAAGGAATTAAAGAAGAGAGGAATTAATTTTCCCTCCTGCTGAATAAAAAAGCAGAGTCTTTATATAATGATGAATAAATCCGACTATCTATACACTTACAAAGCTTTGTTAGAGGCTTTGACAACTGGCAGCAGCTTCAGAAGAGCCTCCTCTGAAGCAGAGTATTTCTTCAGGTCAAACACATCCAGATCTTTTTCTGATGACAGTAAGATGAAGACCAGAGCTGACCATTGAGCAGGAGACAGTTCATCTGTGGAGAGACGTCCTGAACTCAGGGACCATTGGATCTGTTCCACTAGAGAATGATTATTCAGTTCATTCAGACAGTGGAACAGGTTTATGCTTTGCTCTACAGAGGGAGTCTCTTCAGCCTTCTTTTTGATGTACTGGACTGTTCGGTGATTGGTCTGTGAGCCACTTCCTGTCTGTGTTAGCAGACCTCGTAGGAGAGTCTGATTGGTCTGCAGTGAAAGACCCAGGAGGAAGCGGAGGAACAAGTCCAAGTGTCCATTTGGACTCTCTAAGGCCTTGTCCACAGCCCTCTGGTAGAGCTGTGTTGGATCAGGTTTGTCTCTGGACAGTTTAGAACAGTTGGAGGTTGATTGTTCTTCTGACAGCAGATTGACACCAGACTTGATGAAGGTCAGATGGACATGAAGAGCAGCCAGAAACTCCTGAAGACTCAGATGGACAAAGCAGAACACCTTGTCCTGGTACAGTCCTCTCTCCTCTTTAAAGACCTGTGTGAACACTCCTGAGTACACTGAGGCTGCTCTGATATCGATGCCACACTGTGTCAGGTCTGATTCATAGAAGATCAGGTTTCCTTTCTGCAGCTGCTCAAAAGCCAGTTTTCCCAGAGACTCAATCATCTTCCTGGTCTCTGGACTCCAGTGTGGATCTGTCTCAGCTCCTCCATCATACTTAACATTCTTCAGTTTGGACTGAACCACCAGGAAGTGGATGTACATCTCAGTCAGGGTCTTGGGCAGCTCTCCTCCCCCTCTGGTTTTCAACACATCCTCCAGAACTGTAGCAGTGATCCAGCAGAAGACCGGGATGTGGCACATGATGTGGAGGCTTCGTGAAGTCTTGATGTGGGAGATGATCCTTCTGGCCTGCTTCTCTCTGAACCTCTTCCTGAAGTACTCCTCCTTCTGTGGGTCAGTGAACCCTCTGACCTCTGTCACCATGTCAACACACTCAGGAGGGATCTGATTGGCTGCTGCAGGTCGTGTGGTTATCCAGAGGCGAGCAGAGGGAAGCAGTTTCCCCCTGATGAGGTTTGTCAGCAGCACATCCACTGAGGTGGACTCTGTAACATCAGTCAGGATCTCAGTGTTGTGGAAGTCCAGAGGAAGTCGACACTCATCCAGGCCGTCAAAGATGAACAGAACCTGGACCTCTTCAAACCTGCAGAATCCTGCTTTTTTGGTTTCAGTAAAGAAGTGATGAACAAGTTCCACCAAGCTGAACTTTTTCTCTTTCAGCACATTCAGCTCTCTGAACGTGAATGGAAATGTCAAGTGTATGTCCTGGTTGGCTTTGTCTTCAGCCCAGTCCAGAGTCAACTTCTGTGTTAAGACTGTTTTCCCAATGCCAGCCACTCCCTTTGTCATCACTGTTCTGATTGGTCCATCTCTTCCAGGTGAGACTTTAAAGATGTCTTCTCGTCTGATGCTTGTTTCTGGTCTGGCTGGTTTCCTGGATGCTGTTTCAATCTGTCTGACCTCATGTTCATCATTGACCTCTCCAGTCCCTCCCTCTGTGATGTAGAGCTCTGTGTAGATCTGATTCAGAAGGGTTGGGTTTCCTGCTTTAGAGATCCCCTCAAACACACACTGGAACTTCTTCTTCAGAGTAGATTTAAGTTTACATTGACAAACTGCAGCAACATGTCCTGAATGAACAAACAAGAAACAACATCAATGACTGATTCATAAAGAAAACATGACATGTTTATCCCCCTAAAGAACACACATGAACATATGTCCCTCCATGTCTTGAGACGTTAATAAATGTCCCATTTGTCCATCATGTTGAATCTTTAGAGAAATCCTCTTACTGCTGTGCAGACAGTCAGCCAGCTCCTCCTGCTTCATTCTCCTCAGGAAGTTCACTGTGATCTTCACAAAAGCCTCTCTGCTGCTCCTCCTCTGCTCTTCATCCTCACCGTCCAACACCTCCTCATCCTCCCTCTGGCTCTCTGAGCATTCTGGGTAATCTGGACTCACAACCTTCTGGATCTTCTTCAGCTCCTTCTTCACAAAAGTGGAAATATTCTTCTTGAGCAGCTGGAACAGAAAACTGTATGAATGACACAATCAAAGTAAAACCATGGAGCCAAACATCAGATCCATTTTGGACACACTGACAATCCACTGCTCTAAAAAGTGCAGCAAGGACATTATTGTCAACACAACAGATGTCAAAGTAGTTGTTGTCCATGTACAGACCTTAAATATGGAGTCCAGGTGTGTTTGATGCTGCTGGGCAGACTGAGCACTGGGAACCTCTGAGCTCTCCTGGTCCACTCTGTGGAGGAATCATGAAGAATTAGCTCACATTATGTTTGCAGCATCTGTGAGTGTTTTATGCTTTGTACACAAACAACAGCTGCTTTTATGTTCTGTGGTGACTGTCCTGATTAAAGCAAACACTACTGTGCTGTGACATTCTCAATGAGAGGAAACAAGCAATCAGTTCTGTACCTCATGACCTAGAGTCATCACAACAAGTCCACCTTTTAAATGATGAGTTTTAAGGACTCACACTGGGTTTGACAGAAGTCTCACCTCTGCTACAGGACACTAACACAAACACTGGAACTGGATAGGTGCTGAGTTACAGGGAGTTTTAGTTCTGATCTGAATGACACATATAAGAACATAAGAAGTGCTTTTCTTGAAAAGAGAAACATCAACTTTGCCACTAAAGCCTGTGTTTCAGCCTGATCATGTTCATATACTGTGTCATTCATGAAGCCTGGAGACAAAACACAATCACTTCATCTTCATCATAGAAGACCAGTTATACAGGACAGCTGTCTGATACATTTTAAACTCAGCTGCAGCTCACTTCTTTGCAGCAGAGGGAGGATGTCCTTTGAAATTAATGAAGAACTTCTTTGACCTGTCACTCTTCATGGACACACAACTGGGTACAGGGAAGTCTGGTCTCTGATGGATCCTGGCGGACACAGATATTAAGACCATCAGGAACATGGGGACATGGACAACATATCTATTATTTCGTACAGTGTTCTCATAGTAAAGAAGAAAACATGTAGTCAGTTGCAGCTCACTTCTTTGCAGCAGAGGGAGGCTGTCCTTTGAATTTAATGGGCTCATCCTTTGACCAGTCACTCTTCATGGACACACAGCTGGGCTCAGGTCCATATTCAGGTCCAGCAGAGTCTGGTGTGTGCTGCTGCTCTGGCCTTCAACACAACACACACAGAGCTTTGAGTGTGAATAATGATGGTGCAGTGATGTGAGTGCTGAGCTCTGACATGGAGAAGAGTCATGGACAGTTAGAGATCCTCATCTCACCTCTGAGCTTTGGTCTGGATCTCATGGTCCCCACACAGACTGCTTTTAGGGGGAGGGGCTCCCTCCTCTCTGTCCTCACACTGATTCATGATGCTGAATTCACATCCACATCAGCTCACACACACTTTCTACCTTCATCTGGAGAGAAAACACAAATCATTCATCTGCACATCAACTGAAATCATCCTCAGGTTCAGGTTCAGGTTCATGTTACTTTATTTGTACCTGTAGGTAGATTTGTTTTGCAGTCAGATGATCAGATGATGATGTCCTTTTGACACATATACACAAAACACAAACAGATGTAACACAAAACCAACACAGCTGACTATAAACATGATGATGAAAGTAAAAGTGCTCATGGCTCCACCAATCAGGACATCAAAGAGAGAGAAGGGTCAATAAAGAATAACTCTGGTAAAAGGTAAAATAATAAAAACCGTTAGTTTAAAAGAAGTTGAACAGGAGAAAGAAGTTAAAAACCCAATAAAAATATTTAAACCCACATAAATATGAAATAAATCCATAAATAAGTAAGTATGTGCAATGTATCACTGCAGTTTGTTCAACTCTGTGACAGCAGCAGGAACAAAGCTGTTTTTATATCACTGGGTTTTACATTTTGGGACGATAAACCTCCGCCCGGAGGGAAGAAGAAGAAAGTGGCAGTGCAAAGGGTGGAGTCATCATTTAAAATGGAGGTAGCTGTCCTCTGTACCTGTCTGCTGTACAGGGACGCTGGACTTGGCTGGGACTCACCAAGCAGACGACTAGACCACTTAGCTATTTGGTCTGAGGACTTCCTCTGTTTTAAAGTTGTCTGACTGAACCATGACACTAAAGAAAATGATAAAATGGATTCTATAAAAGAGAGAGAACATGCTCATTATGGTTCAGTCAATGTGAAAATGTGCAAGTTTCCTTAAACAGTGTAAACGTTTCTGAGCCTTTTTACAAACCACTTCCCAATTTTCTTCAAAAGTCAATTTTCTTCAATGATTGTCCCAAGATATTTGTAAGACTGCACATACTCAATGGTCTGAGCTTTAATTAAAGTGACTTGGTGCCTGTGGGGTTTCCTCCTAAAATCAATGAGCATATCTTTGGTTGTTGTAGCATTTAGCTGCAGGTAGGATTCCTCACACCACTGAACTAAATCATCAATGACTGGTCCATGGCTGCTCTCACCGTCCTGGAGGAGACTAACAATAACTGAGTCATCAGCACTTTATGATGCTTCTGCTGTCATGTCTGCTCTCACACATGTTTGTGTATAAAATGAACAATAGTGGTGACAACACACACCCTTGAGGAGAAACAGTGGAAGAACACCTTTTGTCAGACAATGTACTGTTGACCCTCACTCTCTGTGTCCTGTTGGTTAAAACATCCAGAATCCAACCCACCAGATTATTATTTAAATCAAACTGTTGTAGGAGCCTTTCAATTCAAATGTGAGGTTGGATTGTATTAAAAGCAGAAGACAAGTCCACAAATAAAAGCCTGGCGTGTGTCCCATTAAAATCCAGATGTTTAAAAAGCATGTTGAGCAGAGTCACTGTATCATCCTCCTCTCCTCTGTGAGGCCTGTATGCAAACTGCAGAGGATCCAGTGCATGTTCAGTTTGCTTCAGGACCTCAGATCTGACCAGTTTCTCAAAAGCTTTCATTCAAACTGAAGTCAGGGCGACTGCTCTAACATCATTCAGTGCTTTGGGACAGCAACCACAGCATCTTTCCAGAGCTTAGGGACATGTTACAAATTCAGAGCATTATCCAGCTCTGTGTCTGAGTTCCAACCATCTAAAAAGACACCAGTACTGCGCTCTGTGCTCTGAAGGCCTGCAGTAGTTTTCATACTTGCCCAGACTGAACCAAGTTTGTTTGCTGCCATCTTGTTTTCCAGTTCTGATTTGTAATCCTGCTTTGACTGATTTGCTAAATCATGGTTTGCTGTTGGGAAATATTTTAACACGCTTACAGGGAATGATCATATCATTGCAAAAGACCATGTATGAAAATGTCATGTCCACCAATGAGTCAAAATCAAATGCTGGCCTCACACTCATAAATGGCCATTTTTCAGAACTTGATGAGTGAGTAGGATTGTTCTGAATGTTCAATTGTTAAATGTTAAATGTTTAATTGTTAAGTTCTAGTATATAAACCATTTTATGGTTCAATGTTTTAATACATACTAAGATGTACTGTGCTGCGCATTTAAGGGTTGAAGCTGATATCACTTCTGTTATGTCAAATGCTGGAAACCCATGGTTTGTTCTTTTGCAGCAAACCATGGGTTTCCAAATTTAACTCACATATAAAACAAGTCTCTAGGACCGCCTTCTTTCACCTGCGCAATATCAGTAAGATTAGGAACATTCTGTCGCAGAGTGATGCTGAAAAATTAGTCCATGCTTTTGTTACTTCTAGGCTGGACTACTGTAATTCCCTATTATCAGGATGTCCAGTTAACTCTCTAAAAAGCCTCCAGCTGATCCAAAATGCTGCAGCGAGAGTACTGACTGGAATTAGCAAGAGAGATCATATTACTCCTGTACTAACTTCTCTTCATTGGCTTCCTGTAAAATCCAGAATTGATTTTAAAATCCTTCTCCTTACATATAAGGCCCTCAATGGCCAGGCTCCTTCATATCTCAAAGAGCTGATAGTACCATATCATCCCAACAGATTGCTTCGTTCCCAGAATGCAGGTTTGCTTATGGTTCCCAAAATCTCTAAAAGTAGAATGGGAGGCCGAGCCTTTAGCTATCAGGCCCCTCTCCTATGGAACCAACTGCCAGTTTGGGTTCGGGAAGCAGACACCCTCTCTAATTTTAAAACTAAGCTTAAAACCTTCTTGTTTGATAAAGCTTATAATTAGTTGTAGTTACAGTCCTAGTTATTTATTAAACTTATAGTTAGTCACAATTATCTCTATAGACACTGTTACAGTTAAGGATATAGCCCTTAGTAGGGCTGGCTCAGGCAACTGAATCATCCCCTAGTTATGCTGCTATAGGCCTAGGCTGCTGGGGGACATCCCATGATGTACTGCGCACTTCTTCTTCTTTCTCTTTCTCTCCTCAGACCCACTCTCAAATTTATTAGCCTTTATTACATGTCATTAACTCTGTGTCCTCTCTGTCCCGTAGTCCTGTGTTTGTTTCTCTCTGGTCTCTCTTTCTCTGTACCTTTCTGCAGGTACCTCTGGCTCCGGAGCTGCATGTCCTATGGTCCTGGCTCCACCCACCTGCTGCTGTTTATTGTTTACAATGATCTATTTCTAACATGTTTAATGTTCCATTCTGCTACAGATAAATATTTGATTAATATTCTTTGCAAACTGTAATGTAAATATTTACCAGTCATGACAGCTTTTTTTGCAAGGTTTCTTCCTGTTAAAAGGGAGTTTTCCTTGCCACTGTCGCCTTAAGTGCTTGCTCTGGGGTCAGGCTCTGGGTCTCTGTAAAGCGCTTTGAGACAATTTTGATTGTGGAAGGCGCTATATAAATAAAATTGAATTGAATTGAATTGAATTCCTGTTACCGATTTTCATTCCTGTTACCAAATGTTTTTTTCTGATTATTCTGATTTTGTCATAAATATTAGTATTTTCATCATGTAACCAACCATTTCTTCTACATTAACTCTTTTTCTAAGGGAAAACAATTTATGTGGTTGATATTCTTTTAAACATGGTTTTAAAATGGCATTTGAGTTTTGGTAACAGCAGAGAAAAATTTTAATAAACTTTCAAAAGTTGCAATAAATTAAATAAAGTAGCCTGAGATTGACCAGTACTCATTTTGAATGAGTAAATGTGTATATTACTAAATTCTATATTGAAATGGAATGAAAAATGAAGTTTAATTTTGAAGAGTTACAATGAGCAAATTGCACTCTTTTGGCGGAATGACCCTTAACTGTCTCTCTGAAAATCACATAGAGCCTGAAAAACCCTGTCAGTCCCTCTGAGCTCAGTCCCGTAGAATTCATCTAATGACAGAGAAAGTCAGAGCTGTTCTCCAGCCGCTGTCCGGCCGAGCTCAGACCGCATTTAGCGGCTCAGACTGCGGGAGAGCAGCGGCTCAGGTCCGCCTACTCCACAGGCTGATTCAGGCAGGAAAAGCTGCCTTCAGTCAGCAGTAAGTGGAGCCACAGACTAACAAAGGCTCCGTGTTCAGCTACTGACCATCAGCTCACTCTGCTTCTACTCTGACTCCACCGCTTCTACTGCAGATATCCACACAACATGGCGGATAATAACGGTCCTCTTCCTGCCTCATCCCGACTTTACAGTGACAACTCAGAGTCTACACAACTAAACACCACAACGCAGTATAAAAAAAAAGCACAACATCCAAAAAACTCGAACATCAGATAATTCAGGTAACTACAGGAAGCGTTGACGAGTAAAACATTAAAAGTGACATTTACCTTCAGACAGAGAAAATCATCTGCGCCACAAACTTCGGTCAAAGTGAAAGTAAACTGTCAGCAACCGTGGGATACAGTGATGGGAATTCCAAGTCTTTTCAGAGAGCCGGTTCTTATGGCTCAGAATCAGAATCAGAAAAACTTCATTAATCTCCGTAGAGAAATTCTTTGGTTACGGACAAACTCGAATTGAAAATTAAGAAAAGAAAAAAAATTGCACAGAGAAAAGATGTATCTAAAATAAATAAAGTGAAAAATAAAGTAAAAAATATAAAAAGAGCCGTCTCCTCCCCCTCCATGTCCTCAGATTTGTATTTATTTATTTGTATTTATTTATTTAGGCTGCTTAAATGCATGTATTACTAAAATAATGTAAAATTATGTGTAAAATGAATTACTAACGTACAAACGTATTATATTAAAAATTATTTATATGGCTTATTATACTCAACATGGAACAGAGTGCTACAAAATCTTATCAATCTCAAAATCCATCTTAATTTGACAAAAAGATCCAATCTCTGATTGTATAAATAAAACTTATAAAATAAAATTTTTAACTGTTTACAGTGAAACAACACAGAGAAGCTTAGAGAATCACACAAGAAAATATAAACGAAAATGTGTAAAATAAAAATAAAATAAATCAGCATGAGGTCACAGTTTTAGCTCATCTTTAGTGAAGATTGACATTAAGAAAAACCGAATGCCTCCGATTTGAGGGGTTGATCCTGTGTGTGCTGTGTCTGTAACTCCCCCCTCCCCCTCCTGCTCAGTGTGGACACACAGACGCCACCACACAAAATGTAGCTGACCAATCACCTGCAGCTTGAACACAAAAAAAAAAAACAGGAAACAAAGCAGCTCCAGCTCAAAGATCCTGCTCTAAGAGCCGTTTCGTTCGCCATCGACACATCATTGCTTCCTAACACTCACCTTCTTAAGAGCACTGTCTCATGTCTCTTGTCTGCTGATGTCAAAGTAGACTGCATCAGTGTCAGTGTAGGACAGAGGACACAAGTCATAGTTCCTTCCGTTAACTGTCCTGTGCTTGTTTCTCTCTGGTCTCTCTTTCTCTTTCTGCAGGTATCTCTGGCTCCGGAGCTGCATGTTCTCTGTCTGGGGTCAGGCTCTGGGTCTCTGTAAAGCACTTTGAGACAATTTTGATTGTGGAAGGCGCTATATAAATAAAGTTGAATTGAATTGAATTGAATTAACCCTTGTGTGGTGTTTTTGTTACTCAAGTCACAAATGAAACAAGGTTTTTCAGAACAACTCTTTATTTTTCTCAGGGGCTCCTCCATCAGGTTTCCTTGTGCAGACTTCTAATTTCAGCCGCCTGTTTAGCTCAGTTGGTAGAGCACGAGACTCAATCTCTCAGGGTTGTGGGTTTGAACCCCACTCCGAGTGTCCTCCCATGTGCCCTCCACTCGTGGGAGGTGCCATAGGACTTTGGTGCATTGTGGCAGTCGCCCCTCCGACCTGGGCCTGGACCCAGGTAGATGATGACATGACAGTTCCAAGCAGATGAGGAAGTGGGATCACATGACTTGTAAGTTCCAAGCAGATGAGGAAGTGGGATCACATGACTTGTAAGTTCCAAGCAGATGAGGAAGTGGGATTACATGACTTGTAAGTTCCAAGCAGATGAGGAAGTGGGATCACATGACTTTTAAGTTCCAAGCATATGAGGAAGTGGCATCATATCACACCCTATACTAAGCAGTGGCCCCTAAATAGCTGCTCATCAATGGTGACATTAGGCCAGGGGGAGGCAGTGCACCCAGTTGTCCCACACTGTCCTGATGGCAGCTAGCTTGGACAGACACACAAAACTCATACACACACTAACAGGCCCAGACAGGTGGAGGACAGAGTGAAGGTACACAGGACCTACAGTTTCCACAGGGTCCCAGGTCCAGTGGACCCAAACATCCTGTATGTAATATGAATGTGTAGGGGAGGTGTACAGTGTGTGGTCATTGAAAATATATTCTGATATATGTTCTTCACAAAAAATGAGTCTGAGTTTGAAATTTTTCTTTTGATAAAAAATGAAAATGGGTCCCACAGACCCGAACACCATACAAAGGTTAAAGAAACATCTACAGGTCAGCTGATTTCCTTTCTAGAAACATTGTTCCTTAGTGTAATCGAGGCGTCATTCAGAGAAGTAACTCTAAAGTTGATTCTGAGAGGATTTTCCTCATTCATTAGCACTTCAGCAGACGCAAACATTACTGTGATGTATGTGACAACGTGGTAAAATCAGTCAGGGATAACTGAACTGGATTTTGTATCACACTCTAACCTCCACTCCTGTGTCTAGAAATCAGACTGGTCCTACATCCAGTCCTCCATGGAAAACCACCTCTCTCTGCTCCACAATGCTCACAGCATCTTTGTTACTCCAAAACATGGTGAGGATCACAGCAGTGTGTGTTCCACCAGAGGATCCAAACACTACATTACCTTACCACCAACCTTAGAAGATTCACTGGATTTTTTCATACAGTGTTTTTGTAATTTAGCCAATAAAATGACAGCATTAGAGTCACACTTAGTCACATTTTTTTGCAAAAAAGTTTCATAAAAAACAGAATAAAAACCGCAGAGACAGGAAGAAATCAAAATAACTGTGCTGAGTCATTGCTGAGACAGTGACACACTTTTTAAGTGCTGCTGATGGTTGAAGGCTGGAGATGAAATTTCTTTTTTTGATGCTGCAGAGTCAGTATGAATCCAAACCTTCTGACACAACAGATCAGACTACAGACAGATCACTACAGGACGCTGTACAGGACAAACCAAACCACCTGGGAAACTTTAGTATGAGTATTTAGTAAAAGGATAGGCCTGTTGTGGGTGACAGGGACTGGGAGAGTGGGATGTAATGCACCAATCTAATAATAATACACCTCAGCCACCTGGAGGGGGGGTAGCTGCAGCCTCACCACCTCTACTTTTGGCCTCTGCTCAGGCTGAGGAGCAGCTGTGTCTGACCTGCATCAACAAATAGTGAAAACTTTCCTCAGTGCTCCTGAAGGTTTTTCACATTCTGCAGTGAACACACAGACTGTTAATGGATCTCATTTTCTTCTTTTACTTGAAAAGTCATTTTGGGAGGTGTAGGGGTGTAATGGGGGCACACAGTGCTCCAACGCCCCCACTGGGTGACAGGCTCTCTCAAAGTGACTTTATAACCTCTTCACTGAACAGGAGTCTTCTGCCCTCCAGTGGTCACTGACAGTAACTACAACACTGCACACAGCACTGACAATGATACTGATGTTCACACTGACATTATTCCACATTCCTGACTTATTTTAGCTCTAATGTTCATCAGTCTGATAATGACTCTCTGTATGTGAACACACATATTATTATTCTGCTATAAATACTGATGTCTGTGTGGAAAATGTTTTTCAGCGTATCTGCCCTTAGTGAAAGTGAAGTCTAGGATTGTTAATTTAGAACTAAGCTGTACCCAAAACCATTCTTTGTACAAGTTTCCCCACATTCTTTCAGGTTGTAAAACTCTCCCCAGGGTTGTTGTAAGGAAATAAGGATTATACCTTGTGGTCATTTAAAACAGACGTCCCCTAAAGTGAAAAGACATCTGTAACTGTTGATCTGGAAAGACCTTAGCTAACCTGGGAGTGAACTCCGGTTAATTGTCCTGAGTGCTTACAGTAGGTTTCCTCACAGATTTTTCCTAGAATGACCTGTTTATCTAAAACTGCTGATCTGGAAATTTCTTAGATGGCCTGGGAGTGAACCTCATTTGGTTGTCCTGACTTTTACATTTGGGGTAATCAGAAGACATCCTTTATTGTCTCTCATGCTGGGAAAGGTATTTATGGCATACTGACTACGTATAAAGAGTCATACTAGACAACACTCTTCAGACAACACTGCAGAACAACCTGTGAACTGTATGTCTTGTCTCCATGCTGCATGTCATTAAAAGACTTGATTCACAACACCCGGTCTGAGTTTCCCTTTGCAGGATTAGACCCTCACATTGTTTTCACATCTGACTGATGGACAAATAATCAGAGATTTTACTGTCCTCCAGTGGTCACACTGACAAGTGTCCAACAGGACTCGCACTGATTATCAGGATCAATATGTACCATGACATGATGACATCAGCAGGAAGATGAGGACTGGTCATAGTTCGAATAATGTCCCATGTATTATTCCATCCATGTTTTCACTACAAGCAGATACACTGTAAAAAAATGTGTCAACTAAAAGGATCACTGTAAAATGATAAATAGGAGATGCACTGTAAAAAAATTCTAACATTGATTATCAGGAAATACACTGTAAAAGAATTTAATGGAGGCTGTGCACTGTGTAAAATGGCAACAAAGATGACACAGGATATATCCAATAAACAATGATGGTCATAGATGAGCTCTGGACTAACTTACAACCAGAAGATACACTGTAAAATATTACAACAGTGTAATGAACTTGTAAAAAATAATGAAAAATATAAAAATATTGTAAAGTGGAAGTTAGGCTGTACTGTTAGAAACAAAACAACCAGGGTGACAACGTGGAAAACATCACAAGGGAAAGGACTGTCAGAAATATGTGATGCAGTGTGAAAATTAAAAAATGAATGACATCAGCAGTAAAAGTACACAAGTATTATCAGAAGCCAGAGGATTCAGTTCAATTCCTTTTTTTTATATAGCTCCTTCCACAATCAAAATAGTCTCAAAGCGCTTTACAGAGACCCAGAGCCTGACCCCAGAGCAAGCACTTAAGGCGGCAGTGACAAGAAAAAACTCCCTTTGAACAGGAAGAAACCTTGAGCAGAACCTGGCTCATATGGGGGACCCTCCTGCTGATGGCTGGGCTGGGTGAAAGGAGGAAAAGGAGGAAGATAGGACAGCTAGGAATGGAGGAGAGGGGGAGAAGGACATGCAGCATATAACACATCAAAGTCAAAGTCAAAGTCAACTTTATTGTCAAAACCATATGTACAGGTCATACACAGGTTTTGAAATTGCAGTGCTCCCTAGGCCCGCAGTGTTATGGTAAAAAAAATAAAATTAAAGACAGTATAAACATAAATAAACATAAGCAGTATAAACAGTATAAACATATCTCAGTTGAGAAAAGATGATACAGTTATGATAGGAAACAGGGCACAGAAGCAAAAAGCTGTCATGACTGGTAATTATTTACATTACAGTCTGCATAGAATATTAATCCAAAATGTATCTGTAGCAGAGTGGAACATTAAACATAGTAATGTGTTAGAAATGGATCATTGTAGACAATAAACAGCAGCAGGTGGGTGGAGCCAGGACCACAGACAGAGAACATGCAGCTCCGGAGCCAGAGATACCTGCAGAAAGGTACAGAGAAAGAGAAACCAGAGAGAAACAAGCACAGGACTACGGGACAGAGAGGACACAGAGTTAATGACATGGAATAAAGGCTAATACATGTGAGAGTGGGTCTGAGGAGAGAAAGAGAGAAGAGGTGTGCAGAGGATCATGGGAATTCTCCCAGCAGCCTAGGCCTATAGCAGCATAAAGGATGATTCAGTTGCCTGAGTCAGCCCTACTATGGGCTTTATCCTTAACTGTAACAGTGTCTATAGAAATAATTGTGACTAACTATAGGTTTAGTCATAATAACTAAAACTGTAACTATAACTAATTATAAGGTTTATCAAACAAAAGGGTTTTAAGCCTTATTTTAAAATTACAGAGGGTGTCTGCTTCCTGAACCCTTATCTTCATATTTACTGCTTGTTAATTGTTTAGTTTGCTCAGCTGTTCATTTCTTTATAACTAAGTAGTGTGGCCACAATATAAATAGTACAGGCATTGTAATGTTTTAGTTTCACCACAAGAGGGAGTTGGTGGTTTGGAGTCGCATAGACAGGAGCGCATCATTGAAGAGTGCTACAAATATATTAATGCATATATTAATAATATATTGAGCCAATGTAAACACTTTGTATTGACATATTCTTTATAAGCAAGACTATGAAATCATTTTAGGTCAGTTTAAGCTTTGATAACATTGCTGGAGCAGAACCTGACACATGAATGTGGTTAATATTATTAAAGTCAATCAACAAATGAATTGTCATCTGTCACCAAGTTGAAAGGAGAGAGGACGAGTGAAAATCCCAATATAAACTGCATGAAAACTTAGTGAAGCAAGTTTCCAGACACAGTTCTTAACATGTGCTTTGCCATGTTTCTAATTAAATATGTTTCAGTCGGGACTTCCGGTTATGGCGGCCATGTGAGAAGACGCGTTTTATAGTGCTCTGCTCAGATTACTAAAATAACTTCTAAAATCACTCTCTTCTAAAGTATTCTTACAACAAGACGCAATTGTGATGTCGAAACCTGGGAAATTAAGTAAAGATAGGAGCAAAGTGTCGAAGCAGCCAAAATTAACTGAGTTTCGAGCTGGCAGGGAAACACAGAACAGCGGTGGAGAAATGGCGGAGGAAAACTCAAGTGGAGTTGGGGAACTTGGAGGTGAGAAGGCGGACACAATATTGACGGTTCTGGACTCCATAAAAACTGAGTTTTCCGGAAGATTTGATGGAGTAATGACGGCATTAACAGATATGAGAAAAGAAGCAAATGAATGCACACAACGAGTGTCACAGGCGGAACTAAGAATAGCTAATGCTGAAGACGAAGTTGCTAGCTTGCAAGCTAAAGTGTACACGCTTGAGTCGAAAAATAAGACACTGGAGGATAAACTTTTAGACTTGGAAACAAGAAGCCGTCTTAACAACGTGAGACTGGTTGGTCTCCCGGAGGGAGTAGAAGGTCGGGACCCGTGCTCCTTCTTAGAGAAGTGGATACCCGAGGTGTTGGACGTCACATCGCCCCGAGCAGTGGTTATTGAACGAGCGCACAGAGTTGGACCTCCGAGGGATCCCGGTGCACCACCGAGGACACTAATAATGAAGTTTCTCAGCTACAAAGACAAGCAGGCTGTTATCTCTGCTATGCGGAACAAAAAAGATGTCCGGTACAAAGACCAGCAAGTCAAAATCTACCCGGACCTAGCTACGGGAATACATCAGCTGAGGAAACAGTTCGACCCGATCCGCCAGGAGCTGAGGAACCTGAAGATACGCCACGGAGTGATCCATCCAGCGAAGCTGATAGTAACGTACAAAGAACGCACCTACACATTTAAGTCTGCAAAGGAGGCTCAGGAATTCATCAATAATATACAGAAATAGATGGCTGTTAATAAACGTACACACTAACAGAAAGCTGTGCTAACTAAAGAGCTAACTGTCTATAATAGTTTATAGTTCTGATACGTACATTGATGGATGTGAGAAATAACATAGAAACATATTTGGAGTTTTTCTTTTTTCGTGGAAGAGAGTGAAGATGTATATCTTAGAGCAGTAGCAGTTGTTATGTGAGTAAGAACCAGAGCGTGGTATGACTGACCCTCATCGTGTGGAACGGTCACTAGCGGTAACAGGAGACGGACTTTTTTTGGGGAGGGGGCCACGTATGTTGGCTGAAGGGACATGTTCGTGTTTATGTTCATATTCATGTTCAGAATGTAGGACTCTTGTTCATAAGTCCGATTTTGTTTTGCTCCTCTTTAGTTTTTCAGTATGGTTATATGCTTTATTAGTATGTAATATAAAACATGTCTCAGGTAAAACTTAAATTTGTTTCTTGGAACTGCAGGGGTCTACAACAACTAAAAAAAATTAAGCAAGTTATGAACAGGCTGAAGGAAATGAATTCCAAAATAGTGTTTTTGCAGGAAACTCACCTTTTGGAAGGGGAAACAAAAAAGATTGTAAGAAGGTGGCAAGGGGGTGTTTATACAGCAGCTTTTTCATCTAGAGCTAGAGGAGTCATGACTCTCATCCATCAATCAGTCCCCTTTCTAGTAGAAAACGTTGTTAAAGACAAATGGGGTAGATATCTAATAATACAAGGCTCCCTGCTGGAGGAAAAGTTAAATTTAGTAAATCTGTATGGTCCAAATATAGATGACCCCAATTTTTTTGTAAATCTTTTTCTAATGCTTTCAACCCTAGGAGGGAAACACATAATTGCAGGGGACTTTAATTGTGTTTTGAGCCCGAGTGTAGACAGATCTACAGGTTTAGATCAATCCCATACTAGGAGTCGAGAAACTATACATTATTTTATTAAAGAACTAAATTTGCAAGACATATGGAGAGAATTAAATCCGCAAGACAAAGCCTTCTCTTGCTATTCTAGAACATTCCAGACATACTCCCGAATAGATTTCTTTTTAATCTCATCTGAACTAAGGGCAAAGATACACAACTGTTTCTATGATAATATTGTGATTTCAGATCATGCTCCTTCCTGTTTAGTTTACACGGATAATAGACTAACAAAAGATCCTCCTAGATGGCGATTTCAGCACAAATGGCTACAAGATGAAGAGTTTGTTAAATATATTGCGAGTCAGATAGACATGTTTTTCGAAATTAACACAACACAAACGTGCGCTTGCACAAAATGGGAAGCCTTCAAAGCTTTTATTAGAGGACATATCATTAGCTACATAGGTTCCCAAGCAAAAAAGGCCCAGCGAGAGAGAACGCATTTGGAGTATAAAATAAAAACCCTCCAGGATAAAATTTTTAGGAAAAGTGACCCCAGTCTTGAAACTGAACTGCTAATATTAAGGGCTGAATATAATAAATTGTCTTCCACCAGGGCAGCCTCTAGCCTCTTAAGGTTAAATCAAACATTCTATGAACAAGGGGATAAATCTGGAAAATTATTAGCATGGCAGATTAAACAATTAGAAAAACAAACACCAATTACAAATATTATATCAAACAAAAAAGTCATTGTAGATCCCTCAGAAATTAACAATATCTTTAAACAGTACTACAAAGACCTGTATGATGCAGGAGATGAGGTTGACTCACAAAGACTGGGGGAGTTCCTTGATGACTTGGTCATGCCACATGTCTCAGGCGAACATAAACAGATGATGGATTTGGAAATTACAAAAGACGATATTGAACATGCTATTAATAGTATGCAATCAGGGAAAAGCCCCGGACCAGATGGTCTACCTATGGATTTTTATAAAGCATTTAAAGAAAGATTGTCAACACCACTATTAGAGATGTTTTTAGAGGCATTTCAAGAAGGTAGTCTTCCCTCATATATGAATCGTGCCCTCATCACTCTATTGCCAAAACCAGGTAAACCTCCTAATAAATGTGAAAATATGAGACCAATTAGTTTGCTCAATTCCGACCTCAAGATTTTGTCTAAAATTTTAGCAAAGCGCCTACAAGAAGTTTTACCATTGATCATTAATAAAGATCAAAATGGATTTATAACAGGAAGGCAAGGCTTTCACAACGTTAGGCGGGTACTGAATATAATTTATTTTAATAAAGAGGCATCAGATAAAGCACTTTTATCATTGGATGCTGAGAAGGCCTTTGATAGGGTCAAATGGTCTTATCTCTTTAGTGTTTTAAATAGATTTGGTTTTGGAAATAACTTTATAAAATGGGTTCAGATTATATATAAAAACGCTACAGCAGAAATTTTAACAAATGGGAATATATCAAAACCAATAAATATTGGCAGAGGCTGTCGCCAAGGTTGCCCGCTTTCACCCTTATTATTTACATTGGCAATTGAGCCCCTGGCAATAGCAGTGCGGACACATCCACAACTTGGAGGAATAGTTGTTGGTCCCTCAGATCACAGAATAGCGTTGTATGCTGATGATATCATTTTATTTTTGTCAAATTTGAAAATATCAATCCCAATCTTATTACAGTTAATTAAAATATATGGTGAAATTTCAGGGTACAAAGTAAACAAGGCCAAGTCTTCAATTTTACTCCTTAATGTAAATGAGAGAAGAAACCCAATTGCAGAGGCTATCCAGTTTAATGTGGTGGAACATTTTAAGTATTTGGGGGTACAAATTACGCCAGATTTGGAAGGTGTTGTTAATGCTAATTATGATCCTTTAATGATAGAAATTACTAAATTAACTGAGAGATGGATGTCACAACCAATATCCATGATAGGTAGAATTAATATCCTAAAAATGAATGTTCTGCCAAAACTACTATATATGTTTCAAAACATTCCTCTACCGCCACCTTCAGACCTTTTTTTAAAAATAAAAAAAATATTTGTGGGTTTTATTTGGAACAATAAGAGGGCAAGATTACGCTTATCCTTGCTGTACTTACCATTTGACCGGGGAGGTTTAAAATGTCCAAATATGCTGTGGTACTACTGGGCTGCACAGCTGAGGTCCATGATGTTTTGTTTCTCAAAAAATGAATGTCCCCATTGGACTGAAATGGAGTCTTATAATCTTAGAGTGTCTCTTCCTTTGTACATACACTCAAACACGGTTAAAAAATTAGGGAGACAGACTAAAAACCCAATGGTAAGAAATATGATAAAGATTTGGTATGATGTCAATAAGTACTTGAAGGAATCATACCCGCTATCTCAACATAGCCCTATTTGGGGCAACCAGTTCTTTGCGCCAGGTAGAGCAGATGCCACATTTAAAGTATGGGCTTCTAAGGGGCTAGATTGTATTCAGAGCCTCTATATGCAGGATTCTAATATTATGATGTCTTTTGAAGAACTTAAGCAGAAGTATAGTCTTCATAGAAATCATTTCTTCAAATATCTTCAGTTAAGAAACTTTGTTAGAGTAACCCAAAATAACCTCAACAAACCTCCACTCTCATCTCTAGAAAAAATTATGATGAAGGACAAGATACAGAAGGGTCTCATTTCAGAGATCTATAAGCTATTAATATCTCACTCAGCAGAATGCACAGTATATAAGGTTAATGCATGGAAAGAAAATTTACAAATTGAAATTTCAGACGAAGAGTGGAGGGCAGCATGCAGTAAGGCTCATACATGTTCCATAAGTACACGTCTAAAATTATTGCAGTTTAAATGGATAATGCGAATGTATATAACCCCAGTGGACCTAAATCGATATAATAGTAATGTACCAGACATATGTACAAAATGTATGGAAGACAGAGGCACACTGTTTCACTGTATTTGGCAATGTAGGAAAATTGAAATGTTCTGGGAAGAAGTACGAAAAATTATTGAGAAGATCCTGTTAAAGCAAATTGCATTAGATCCTAAGCTCTTTCTGTTGGGTGTGTACCCAGAGAAACATAACTACACGAAAAGTGAGAGAACATTCATGGACCTTGGTTTTGTGTTTGCTAAAAGAAGTATCGCACTGTTATGGAAGAGTAATCAAGCCCCAAATACTGCACAGTGGATTAAACAAATGTTAACAAGTCTTCCTTTAGAAAGAATAACATATATATTGAAGGCTAAGCAGCAAATGTTTGAAAAAATATGGAGGCCCTTTATAATTTTTGTGAAGGATTTTGATTTGACTGGGGATCAGGTAGATGGCTAAGGATAGTGGACGGGGCAGTTCCTTAATATTTCAATAATAATTAAACATTTCAAATATTTTGCAAATTACATTATAGAGGCAATTATATGTATGTCTAATGAAGCAATTGTTGTATGAGAGGAGCATTATTGTCGTTACTGCTTTATTGTTGTCGTGTTTCTTGTGTTTTGTTTTTTCTTTAGCAGCAATGAATACTGTTTTTTTTTTACATTGATGGAAAACTACATATGACTGGCTGCATGTATGTTATATAAAAGAAAATGCCAATAAAACTCTTTTGGAAAAAAAAAAATATGTTTCAGTCTCTTTACCTTGCTCTGACTGACAGGCATCATGTTGGACCTGTGTCACCTGTGTGATGAACAAATGTCATGTAAACTGTCTTTTACATTACTGTTAGCTGATGTTACTTCAGTGAAAGTCTGTAGCATTGTCAGCAAAATGTTCTTTAACTATCTAAGTAAAAGTAGTTAATGTGTAGCGATGACAGAGCGTACAGACAGGAGGTGGAGCAGCTGGTGGACTGGTAATAAAACAAAGGAGATGATTGTGGACTTCTGGAAGAACCAGCCCTGTCACTCCCCACTGCTAATTAACAACACAGCAGTGGAGGTGGTGGGGAGCACCAAGTTCCTGGGGGCGCACCTGACAAACAAACAAACAAACTAACCTGGTCTAACAACACCATGTCTCTGGTGAAATGAACACAGCAGCGTTTACACCTCCTCCGCAGGATGAGAAGATCCCCCCCCCCCCCCCCCCCATTCTCACCACCTTCTACAGAAGCACCATAGAGAGTGTACTCACAAGGTGTATCTCTGTGTGGTGCGGCAGCTGCACAGCTGCAGACTCGAAAATCCTCCAGAGGGTGGTGAGGACAGCAGAGAAAATTATCAGGACCTCTCTTCCTTTGGTCCAGGTCACTGGACACAAACGCTGCCTGTCTCGGGCTCACAACATCAAGAGAGACAGTTCACACCCACATCACAGACTGTTCTCCCTTCTGGCCTCTGGAAAGAAGTACCACAGCATCAGGGGCAGAACAACCAGGTACTGCAACTCCTTCACTCCACAGGCTATCAGACTCTTGAACAGGACACTGACTTACATTTTACATTTAGTATGCAATACTTCTCTCAGGGACCATGTTCCATATTTATGGACCATATTTATTCATCTCACCCCTGGTATGTGCAAAAAAATAAATGATATATGATATATGATATATATATATCACCTCCACTAGCAGGTATGTACAGTTTCGCCAAAAAATACTTACTTTGTAAATACTTTATATTTTATGTATTTTATCCTTTTTTTTTTTGTTATGGTAATTTATTTTTTTGTACTTTATTGTGTTTATCTTTCCCAACCTCTAACTACTGCGATCTTCTGAGCTGGTGCAACGAAATCTCGTTCCTTATACGTACCTGAACGTAACTATTTTTACTCATTTTATATACTTCAAGGTGTTTTAGTATAAATACTAATAGTTTGTCTGATTGAATATACATTCATTTAGTTGTAAAATACATATAAAAGTCCTTGCGACTCAAATGTCTTCACAACAACAGTTAGCTGCTGAAAATGTCTTCATGTGTGCACAAATGTGTTACATCAAAAATATCTTCATTTATTTATGGATTTTATTCTGAACACTGGGACATTATGTTGTTGAAACTAACAGAGAGAAGTCACATCTGTCCCAGAATGATTTTAGATCCCAGTGCTTCCACTTTGACTTCCTAGTATCATGTGACAGACGCGACAGACATCACTCACCTGTACTGATATATGATATGCATCAGTGTTGGAAAGAAAGAGCTACAGGTTAATGTGATAGAAACACATGTTTTTCTGTATGGTCCAGTCATTATTTGCATCTGTCACTGTAGCTTTTTTAGACCCATGGTGATAACTGACTTTTGTATGAATAAATCCTAAATAATCAGCTTGTGTTTTTATTGTCCTTGTTTCAGATCAGTGACTTCCAGGTGTTGGCTTTTAACTCTGAGGAAGCAAAAATGAAGTTTTCCAAGAAAAGATGAGAGAGAACGACTGAAACAGGAAAACGGAGTGGGTATTAACTGCAAGTCTCTGAAACTAATAGAACTATTTTCAATCATTTAAACCCACTGAGATTTAAAATCCCTCTTTTTTTTTTTAGCAAGCAGAGCAATAAAGTGAACAATACAGGAAGTTACAGATGGACTGGTTGTTTATAACAAAAATAAACATACAATGTATATATGGGATATTGAATAGATTTAGGAGATCAGCTTGTGTAAAAAAATAAAAAAGTGAAATGTTGACTACACTTGATCAAACTATTGTATAAACTATTAGTAAACAAGTCAAATGAGAGACAGCAACAAAAGGAAAAATACACATACAGGTAGACACCTGTGCAACAGCTTCAAAAATGATGGTACTCATTCACATTTAATGGGATGAAAGTGTTGTGACGAAGTGGGAAGCAACCGTGTTAACCAGGAAGGACCCAAATGCAGGACTCTGAGACAATGAAGTGCAGAGTTCACTTTTATTGAGAAAATGGCGTGGTGGGGAAGTGAGGCTGCTCTCGGCTGAGGCAAGGCAAAGTCCGTTGCAGGTAGAAGGTAATGGGTGGAATGGTTGATGGAGCGGGGGGAGCAGGTGTCCGGGAATGATTATCCTGGCAGTGGAGAATGGACAGGTGATCCTACAGGAACAGAGGGAGGACAAGATGAGTACAAGAATCAGAACAGCTGTGTCAATTACTGGTTGAGAACGTGACGTCCCCACGCTCAATCCTGGCAAGAGAGCCACACACACACACACACACACCACCACCGACCAAACAGACAAACGAGGACAAACAATACACACAAGGCAGGGGACATACAGGATACAAAAGGAAGGGGGAGGGAAACCTGAACTAGCCCTGAACAGAAAGGTGACAAATAAAAAATTTGGACTATGCTGTGTTAAAAAATGAGCCTTGTGTCCATATAGTACAAGAAAAAGAGACAAACTGGAAACGTTCAAGGCTGAACTGCCAACCAGGCCAAGCAGGCTGCCCTATAGGTCCTCAGACCCTGAAACCCCCTTGTTTTGAAATGTGTGTCTCAGTTTTATAAATATCAAATGAAATGATGAGAGAGAGCCTCTCTATCATCTCTCTCTTTTTTGTAATGATCTTAAACTAACACACATCAAACCTGGGGCTTTGTAGTTTTCCATCATAAGATCACTAGTTGGTGTAGGACATATAGAGTGAGGTAAAGAGGACACAGGTGGGGCTACACATCATTTTTGCCCCCACTGCCCAGAGTGACTTTATCCAGCCATGATCTCCCTTGATCTTCTTTGCAGGATAAACTTACCAGGAACATCACAGCCTCAGGTATTTAGTTTTTTAGTCAGGGTTACAGTCACTGTGCATGGTAAAGCCTTTAATGTGCCTCTGCATGAGCTGCTATGGTTGCTGTAAATTCACACAGAGTAATGGAACAAAAGTATCCTCCACAATCTGTTGTGTTACAGAAGCTCAGCATCATTTTATTGAACAAAGTCAAATCCATTGTTTTCTTTATACAAAGTTCCACACCACTTTTTTCTTTCCTTCATGTTTTAGTGCAATCAAAGCATAATATTCATTTCTTTTATTGAATTAAATGTAACCTTCAGACAGAAGTAACCCTGCCCAGCTGTCAACCTGCTTTTAAAGCAAACACATTCAGTGTTAGCTTGTTTAAGCTTCTTAGGGAAAAATCAGATCTTGCATATTGCACAGGTTTGCATTCATCCTCCACCTTCAGTAAATTGCTGCTTTTAAAGATACAGTAGTTTCCACTTTGAGCCGGACATTTTTCTGTAGATGAACCCACATTCATTATTTTATTGGCCAGTGTATTAGTGATGACTTTTTATGTTCTTGTTGTTTCTGTACTGTCAAGTTTTAATGTGACATTACAGCAATGAATAAAGAAATAAGCAGATAAATTAGGAAAGGAAAGAGAAAAAAAAGGGACATTTCCACACAGAGTAGAAAAATGTTTTTCTAATGAAGGGAAACATCAGTGAGCTCAGCAGGTTGAAGGGAGAAACACATTTATTGAGTGTTGAGTCAAATATAGTTGTGTTGAGTTAAGCAGAGCTCCATCCTAAACTCTGTGTTAATGCTTCCAGATGTGTGATCTGCCTTCTCACCTCCGTGACCACAGCTACTGGAGGAGAGAGTCCACCAGGAGCCAGATGAGCACCGGCACCAACAGGGTGAGACTCCTTTCTTTTACTGTCTGGGAAAAAATGTGGATCCTGTTAGATTTGTTATGAGCTTGTGCTGATTTGAAATAATCAGATTTTGAAGATTATCTTTAGTTTGATTTAGTGCTTTAATACCTAATGTTTTTAAATGAGCATAATTGTCATTAACCTCAGTGATTCCACTGGTTACATATTATAAAATGTTCATGTAAGATTGAAGGGAAACCAACACTCACAAGCACATGTGGCATAAAACTATAAATAGTTTTATGATTAGTTGAAAAATACAAAATAATTATTAATCATCAACCCATCAAGTTCTACACTGATACAATCACACAGTTATGACCCTCAAGAAAAGACAAAGACGTTGTGTAGACAATGGACTTGTTTTGCTGGTGTACATTATTTTCCTTTTGATTTTAAATTTGTTTCTAGTTTGATTTTAATTCTGAACAAATGGTCACTACTGAAGCTGAACTATGAGAGATTAATGGAAAAAATGTGATTTTTCCTTTATTACTATACATGAAAGAGTTTATTTGCATTTAGTTTGAAGGGAGTCAGTGGAGATATTAGATAGTAAAATGTTACAGACTGGCGATGCCTCCCACCTCCAGGACTGACATCCTGTCAGTTTAACTTGGTCCTGTCCAGTGTTGCCATGGCTGCCAGTCACATCATATCCCCACGTTGCTGAGATGTGGTTTTGCCTGTAAAGTCCTGATGTGGGCCTCTGTCCCTGCTGGGAGCAGCAGATACACCTGTCTTCAGTTTCTCTGGTTGTCCTGCAGACAGCCGTCCCACTGATTGTTTGTCCTCCTGATGCTGAACGGTTTTGCTGAGTGTGCATTTGGTTGGGCCTCGGTCGGTGCTTTATGCTAAGTGATCAGTAAGTTTGATGTGTGGCTGCTGTTCAGAGACCAGTGGGAGTGGTTGTATGTTGATGAGAGCTGTGGATGGTGGAAGTGTGGAGTGGAGGTGTGTGCTGGAGTGTTACGTGTGTAATTTCCTTGGCTGTTGCTGTGAATGGGGGCTTTGTGGAGTGGGCTGTAGCAGCTCATTGTTTGGCCGAGGTGGTAAACCTCACTCGGTCTCATCAAGCGATCAAACGATTCAATGTTTGTCGTCCTGAGCAGCATCCACACTCGTTAAATATGTGGCGTTTGCTGTGTGTAACAGCACCTCTGCTCTGTTTCCTCAGAGCTTCGTGTTGAATCCACTGATGTTACAGCAGCAGTCTGAGAGGACTTTAAGTCAACTAGTTTGACCTGGCCCTTGACTTTCTCGCTGTGTCCATCTCTGTAACAGGCTGCTGTATGCAGGGGCACAGTTAAAACCAGATCCTGAACACCAGGGAATAAACTCCAAAATTCAGCTCGGCCTGGGTGTACACCTTAACACAAACTGTAGTCAGAGTTATAAAATAAACTCCAGTAATGTAACTCTTTCACACTTTTTTGCCTGACTCCAGATTTTAGTACTTTGTGAATTTGCTGTGTGTTAGTACATGTAGTTGTGTACAGTTCAGCTGCTGCTGTCCTTGGTGCTGAATTCACCAACCCAGCTGAATGGTCCTGAGTGCTTATTGTTGTAATTCATTTGGTATTTTTGAGAAGATTGAATATCATTAGTATGGGTTATGTTTTGGTTAATGTTAGGCTTTCAGTTATGATGGTTAAGGTTAGGTTAGGTTAGGTTAAGGGGCAAGGGAATGCATTATGGCAACGTGTGTCCTCACAATTATATTAAGAAGAATGTGTGTGGGTGTGTGTGAGTGTGTGTGTGTGTGTGTGTGTGAGAGAGAGAGAGAGAGAGAGAGAGAGTATTTGTCCTTTGATGCCTTTGATGTATCAACATTCTACAGCCTGATGTCACAGGCTGCAGTAAGTGGACACACAGCCAGAGACAAGTTCAGAAGTCAAACAGGAGCAGAAACAGTTGGACTGGACAGGACTTGCTCATGATTTAGGAAGAAAGAAGCACTCAACACACAACATGTCCTCTCACCTTCACAGAATCTCTGAATGAACCTAAATGAAAGTCTGCACTGGCTGTTCAGTTTGTTGTACAGTTTACACATTAGATTGAAGCCTTTAAGCTTCACCTTTTCTCCGTCATTGACTTTTTTGTCCTTCTCAGTTAAAACATGTCACTTAGATCACTTCCTTTTGTACATTTTCCTGCTTCCTTCCATTTCAGAATTTAAAATTCAAATAAGTTTTTGCTTTTTCGTGCAAATCAGATAGGGACAGACCCCCTGCATCGTCAAACAGCCTCACACTTACACACCTTCACCATGCAGGTAGATGTATCATGTGTGAGGAGGAATATGAAAAGAAATCAGAGAGTGGTTTCAGTGGGTTCTTCATCTCTCTGCTCTTTCTGTGCTTCACACATTCCAGGTTTCAGAGGAGTTTTTGTTCATCAGTTGTGAGTTTCTCTGGGTTTTGGTGAATAATGTGCTCTTTCCTCTCACTCTCTATTTTTCTGTGGCTTTCTGTCTCTTCTACTCTGAGCAGACAGTGTTTTCTGTGTGAAGTCTTCTCTCTGCTGGATGTTGGTCTCTTCTCTATATCCCACTGAGCATGAAGCTGCTCAGACTCCATCTGCTAATATGACCAAGCTCTCTTCACCTCATCTCAGGCCTGACCTCAGACCAGCCTCTCTCATGCTGCACACACACACTTCCTCAGCCTGGCATGGATCAGATCCTGTCAGCCTCTGTTTCTACAGGAGACATCGGCTCAGCAGTCCATAATAAAGGACACTTAGGCAGATGAGTTGTCAGCAGCAGGATTGGCTGGACTGAAGCAGAAACACTGGTCTTTTTTTTTTTTACAGTAACTCTCTGTTGGGAGAGGAATCCATGCAGAAAGTTCATCTGCTTTCTAGGCTTTTATCTCTGATCACTTCTGGATCTGTGCTCATTCTTGTCCCATCAGCACTAAAATAATCAGCCCTGATGAGAAGTATTACTTCCCATCTTTTATACAGTACATGAAGTTTTCACCTCATTTTAATATAAGCTCAGAGAACTTTTTAATGCTGTTGCACCTTTGACAGTTAAACTACCAAAACACACCTTGAGATAACAGTTACACCTGTAATCTGAAAAGATGGAGTAGAAAGTTAAATATGAAACTATATCATCATATTCTGGGACACAATACTTTCTTTGATTCTATATCTGTTTATAAGTTTGTGTTGTATTGTAACTGTATTTTTCTTTCTCCTACTTTTTGGGGCTCCTGTCTCCTGATCTCCTTTGTCCTGAATTTTCTTCTTTGGATCCTAAAAATGCAGGTAAAACATGACTTGTTTTTTCAGCTGGTGTGTGAGTTGATATGCAAGTGCATTTGTTTGTGGTTAAGTTTGTGTTACAGATACAGATACAGATACAGATGAAGGTATCAGGTCATTCCATTATTTTATGATCTCTACCTGTTAAACCATCCAAAGCAGCTCTGCAGTGTTTCCATCTGTGTTCATGTTGCTGTTTGAGGGTTAAGACTTGGTTTCAGGGTTAGAATTGGGTTTTGGTTAGAGTTAGGGTAAGGACTAGGGATGCATTATGTCAGCAAGTGTCTTCACAAAGAAATAAGTACCAGTATGTGTGTGTGTGTGGGTGTGTGTGTGTGTGTGTGTGTGTGTGTGTGTGAGAGAGAGAGAGAGAGAGAGAGTTTGTCCTTTGATGTCTTTGATGTATCATCATTCTACAGCCTGATGTCACAGGCTGCAGTAAGTGGACACACAGCCAGAGACAAGTTCAGAAGTCAAACAGGAGCAGAAACAGTTGGACTGGACAGGACTTGCTCATGATTTAGGAAGAAAGAAGCACTCAGATATTTCTGCACAATTATTGACGAGGAAGGGAGGAGCTACTGCTGTTACAAGGACAAGAGGAAGCTACAGGAAAGTCCACATCACTTCTTATGGTTGCTCTATTGTCTACTGCCAGTGCAAACCAAACACTTTCTGCTATTGCTTGTTCAGGTTAAAAGTTTTCCACTGGAAAATCAGATGCTGCATTAGCTGTGAAAAAGTTAGTGTGTTTTTTTTTCTGTCATACCCACACAAATGAGGTGTGAATGTGTGAGGATCAGGTGCTACAGACAAGTGTTCTGTTTGACTTAAAGAATTCTTTTTTCTTTGTCAGCAACAACAGTGAAATCCATCCCTGCCTGACTGTTCACATTGTTCCAAACCAGTTTTACACCAACAATTAGTAGATTTTCTGTCATTAAATGTCATGATCAGAGTCTGTTAGTCAGGGCCTGGACCCAAAAGCAGAGCGAAGGCAAACTTCGAACGTGATAAACAGTTTATTCACAGAGTTCAAACAATAAATAACAAAGGGAACTAAAGGCGGCGGGATATCCCGGGGGAACTTGGAGGTGTCGGCTGAGGCAGTGTGGAGGAAGCACGGTGAGGGGTAATCCGGTGGAGTCTGCAGGGAGCGAGAGGAGAGCGGTTAGGAGGGAGACAAAGGTAAGGGCAAAAATCACAGGGCACAGAGATCTAGTTACCAGGTAGATGACGGTGCGATCTGGCGAGGGTTGACTGGAAAGTCGGGCCTCTTATACTCCATGGGGGAGATAGATAGCCACCAGATTGAGCACAGGTGGTTGGAATCATCCTGATGAGGAGGAGGGAGCAGGGAGGAGCTGGCCAGGAAACCGCCAACCCACGCCTGCACCAACATACCCACGCCCGCACCAACATACACAAATGGAAAAAACAGAAAAAGAAACAACAAACAACAAACCCCATGAGGCAGCAGAGCTGCCTCATGACATTAAAACCTGCTGGTTCAGCTGGTTATGGAGTCCAAAACAACTTTATTCAGCCTGTTTAAGCACAGGTTACACTTCAACTACTAAATTCTGAGACATAATCAAATATAGCAACACATTTCCTACTTCTGCTCCAGGAACTCTGAACTCCTCATTGCTCCTCTTCACAAATGAAACTAGTTTCAAAACTTTTCTAGTCAAACATCACAGGAATTTTTCACACTGACATCTGGAGGAAAGAAACACTGTGATTTGGACATTCATTGGAAATCAAGACACTGAGAGGTCAGGAGCTTTCAACTTAGTGTTCAGTATGAGACATGAGTGGATGCACTGTGTGAAATGAATGAGAACTTTCTCACTAATGAGAGAACGTAATGAGGAGGACTTGTTTTTTCCTACAGTGATGAGACTCTATTAGCAGAAGTATAAAACCCAGGAATTGCATGCAGTTAGACATTTCACTGAACTGCCAGCTGGCGTCTATCTATATATCTATATATCTATAAATCTATGTGACACATCAGCCTTATCTACCATCACATATGGACAGACGCAGCAGAGCACTGGTTCAGCTATCCCATGTTCTAACATGTCGTCTCTCTGCCCTTCCATCTTGACGCTTTCCTACCAGCAGCGGGTTCAACTCCTCGCAAGCACAAGCACAAGGGATAAGCACAATGGATATGGGTGGTGGTGAAGGAGACGCACCACCCCGCCTCTGCGACCATGGCTGTGGTGCCCCTGAGCAAGGCACCGATCTACCCCAGCTCCCTGGGCTCCTCCTAGGGAAGCCCCCTGCCACAGCGTTTCTAATGCATACTCTTGTGTGTGTGTTTCGTTCACTTTGTGTGGGTAAAATGCAGAGAGTCATTTCCCTGAGAGGGATCAATAAAGTATGACTTAAACTTAAAAGTTATTTAGACAGAACCAAATCATTCTGATATTACTTACTAACATTATGAGACTGTATGTTTAGACAATACTTTTCACAGCTTCTGAAGTCAGTGATTTGTGCACTACAGCAAAAAAAGGATTTAAATGGAACAATGTCTACAGAGTAAGGCTGTCAGTTTTTATTTGATATTCGAACATAGGTTCGAACGAGGGGTGAAAAGTTCATATTCGAACTGTAATTTCCCGTTCGACTGTAGGCTGTCATCTCCCTCAACCCGTCAGACCATTTGAAGTAGTTTTCATTGTATTCCAGCAGAGGGCGCTACTATATTATTGACCTATCATTGGGCCGCTCTTGACCTGCAGCCTCTCAGCGGTAAAGGTTTGGAACATTAAGCTAACATTAAGCTAACTTGATATTTGCTATTTGCCCTGGGCGGACAATCACGACGCCAACACACATGAGAGAAGCGGCGTGTGGAGGTATTTTGGTTTTTACACAATGGATGGTAAAGTCACGGACAAAAATACGGCTGTTTGTCGGCTGTGCAAAAAGAAGTTATCGTACCATTCAGCAACAACAAATTTACGGGCTCACCTGCTAGCTCACCATCCATAGCTCCATTTCTTGCAAATAATATGAGAAAGGGATTTGGTTAGTAAAGTTTGACTATTGTTCTGTTTAACCTTGCTACAAAGCTGTCGAAGTGCCTCCCATTATCTGAGATATAGGCACTGGTTATACTGTGACACTTTGAGACTCACGGTGACAGGCAAGGAACAAGTTCATAAAAATGTTTTTAAAAAATACTGATTATATGCATTTAGTTGCCGTGTGAATGTTTTACAGGCTTTGCAAGGAATAAAACACATGAACAAAAGCAATTACTGTGTTGTAGTGTATTGAGGTGAGGTTTGAGTGTGTATGTGGCGGGGTGTTGGGGGGGGGGGGGGGGGGGGGGGGGGTGATTCGATTATGTTCGAACAATGACGGATTTTTTTAGATTCGTTCGAACATAATTTCTTTTTAAAGTGACAGCACTAGTGGGTGGGTGGAACACACACAAAGTCGTTTAGCAGTATATAAAAAAAAAGGTGGTATATTTATTATTTATTTTGGAAGGCAACTGAATGTGTAGAGTAATGTATGTACCGCCCATTAAACTGGAATAAAAACAAAATTAATATACTATAATAATTATACTATAATATAATATACTAATATAATAAATATACACGGCTGGGCTTTTAGGAGTTTTCCATGTAGCATTTGTTTATTGTGTGATGTCACACTGAGTGTATTTTACCTCTGTTGTTGTTTGGCTTTGTCTTGCTAGTTGAGTTAGCCCGTAGCTTTTATGTATTATGAGAGTTAACAAGCTAATGTTTGTGTTTACACACATATAGATGCCACGTGGTAAGGGTTACCGTCGCTCCCAGGCAGGGAAGAGGAGGATGGAGCAACAACAGACTTGTTGTTGTTACACCTCAGTACAGTCAGGATGTGTTTTTTTTTTTAAGCTAGAATTTTGTGAAACAAAAAACATGTCGTGGCAGTGGCTGGCACCACAAACCGGAGCAATGGCTTTTGGGCATTTGGGTTAGGGTTTTTTGTTCTCAGGCTAACAGAAATGTTTCTCCCTTTGTTGCAGATTGTTCTTCTTGTAGGGGACTCCCATTTGCGATCCATTGCAGATGGTATTGTGAACATGCCAGGGGGTTTCCTGTCCTTTGGCGTCATGTCCACACCAGGAGCATGTGCTGATGTGCTCAGGACTGAAGTTGTGCTTTTTGTGAGTCTTCTGATTCCTGATGCTGTCTGTCAAAGCTCCTGGGAACAACCTGACAGCCAGTAGGACAGTTGATGAGGCAGGAGCAGCTTTTGCACAGTACCTGATAACTGTTTGAAGTAAATGGCCAAAGGTAGCTATTCATTTATTTATTTATTTCAATATAAGCAACATCTGTAGGTGCAATATACTTTTGTAATGATGGCCGATTGTTTTCTGCAGGTATTTGTGGTTGATTTTGTGCCGCACTTGACAATCCAAGCTGACTATCAGGAGTTGCTCCGACAGGAATTCCAATGTGTGGCAGCACGTCTTGGTATAATTATTATACAACTGTGTGCAATTTATTTATATTAATATAACTATTATGTCTTAATGAGAGAATGTGTTTATTTGAAATTTATTTTATTATTGTAATAACTATTGAAACGGTCTAACTGATTTGTTTTTGTTCAGGAGTCGAGTATTACCACCAAACAAACCACTTCCCTCTGGACTATCCTGAGCTGTGGTGCCCTGATGGTGTAAGTAAAATATGTTTATATTCATATGGGAAGTGCTTCATTATAGGTAACAATAAAGGTAATAATCTGTTATTTTCTCATTGTTTTTGCAGGTTCACCTCATTGACAATGTGGGGATGCCAATTCTTGTGCAGTTGATGTGGACTGCAGCCAACCTTCAACTAGAGACACCACCACCTGCAGCACAGATGCAGCATCCGGTGTCTCCTAAGCCAAGGATTGTTGATTGTGAAGGGAAAGGTTCCTGCTCCACCACCACCCCCTCCTGAATGGACAGTTGTGCAATGATGCTGCATCTTCTGCTGTTGGTCCTTTAGGGACTCCTTGTAAGACAGAGAAGATTGTGGGTGATGGGAACTGTTTTTTTTTTCAGGGCTGTTAGTAAGGCCATTAGCATTGCCCAAAGGGGGGCAAAATGGAGTACATGGACCAGTGACCTGGTGACCAATCTGCTGCCTCGTTCTAACATGGAAGGGTCTTTGTTGCGTGTTAAATTAAAGCGCTGACATACAAAGGCCACTATGAGTATCAGTTTGTTGATACTATGCATGTTAGGTAAGCGCTGCAGTATTTGAAGGTGAATAACATTCATTATAAAGATGTTGAATTTAATGATGCATGGGTTAATGCATTTTGTAGGGAGGAAGATAGTGAGGTTCCAGTGGTGGCACACTGTGATAATGTTGCTGAGGATGGTCAGGATGAGCTTCTCCATGATAGACAGCAGCACTGTATGTTCCAGGATACTTGTCTTATGCCTGTGGACATTGGTCAGGAAGTTTTAGATCAGTATTTTGATGATGTGTTGAATGTAGCACCAGGAGAGGGAAATAGTCCTGTTAGGCTGGCAGAATTTTTTGACGAGTATTTTAAAGCAAGAGGGTAGAACAGGGACAGTGGATGATTTAGAGTGGGTTGTTTATATCATTTCTTACATCTCTAAGGCAGAGAGAGATGGGTTTGTTGTTAGGAAAGTTGTTGTTGGGCCCAGAAAGAGGCACAAAAAGACGCCAATGTAAGAAGCTTTAAAAAGCCTTGGCAGTGTGTATTTACACAACAGGGATGTCAGTGCTCAGGAGGCAGTTTATAGGTTGAGTAACATGCACCTGAAGGAGACTCTAGGAAGGTTGTGTTTGTGCCCACAGGGGACAATAAGTAGTTAAGATGAGTTTGCCTTTGAGTGTGTTGAGGCAGAAGGTGCTGTTACTACAGATGAGATGTGTATGACAGGTTTTGTTGATAGAAATAAGAACAGGCCAAGTGACAGCACTTTTGATGATATGTCTCTGGCGTCTTTTGCCTCTGAATATTGTGTCCTGTCTAAGAGTGAGAAATATGTGTCATGAATAGTTATGTTTGCTTTTCACTCACAAAGACTCCTGAAAAGTTTTACCAGAGTATTCTGCAGTTGTTTCTGCCACACACAGTTGATATACGGTTAATCCATTTCAACTGTGAATCTCAGGAGGTCTATGAGTCACACCAGGTCAGGTTTAGGGATGGATCACTACATTCTGTTAAGTCTGTCGTTGATCTGAATAGGAGCATGTTTGAGAGGGAGACAGAGGATTTAGAAAACATTCAGAGTAGCATAGATTCTGATGATGATGTAGAAGATTTGTAGTGTGAGCTCTGTCCACAGCAGGAATTAGAGCATTTAGAGAGCATAGATGAGTTAAAGGAAAGAACACAGTCTGTGTTTAGCTCTTGTTCGGTCTCTTAATGAGGCACAGTTGTTTGTTTTCTACCAAATTAAACAGTGGTGTTTAGAGAAGGTTAATGGTAAAAGTCCTGCACCGCTGCATGTTTTTATTACTGGTGGTGCAGGTACTGGTAAAAGTCATTTGATAAGGATGATTCAGTATGAGTCAATGTGTGTGTTGACTGCTCGTACAGGGATTCCTGCTTATAATTTGAAAGCAACAACCATTCACACCACCTTTAGTATAGGGAGGAATGTTAAGCTGCCGTTTGCTCCTTTGGGCGAAGAGAAGTTCAATTCTCTTCTCAGCGAATTAAACAAAGTGGTGACTTATCACCCTTTGGAAATGTTAGTGTGGTTGCTGATTTTTTCTAACTGCCTCCTGTTAAAGGGAAGCCACTGTATGTAGATGATGTTAGAAATACATTACGGACAAATGTATTTAAGGTGGTAGAATTAAAGGAAATAATGCAGCAAAAAGATAGTGTTTTCGCACAGCTGTTAAATCGGGTTAGAACGTGTTCAAAGGGAACAGTGATGCTGGACAGTGATGTGCAGTTAAAGTAAATGAGCATAATAATCAACAGTTGTTGTCCTGTAGTCCTGTCCAGAATATGTTGTTGTAGAGGCGAGAGACTATGTTAATGACAAACTGAAGCTATTAGAAGGGCATCATGCCAAAGCTTCCAATACTTATTTGTCATAGGAATTATTTTTAGGCAAGGGTGCACGTGTCATGTTGTGTAAGAATGTAGATGTTTTAAATGGTCTTGTTAATGGGGTTTGCGGTACAGTGACTCACATTGTTTTCTTAGAAAACAAGAGGTTTCCTCACAAGGACTTTGTGAAGTTTGATGATGTTAATTTATTTTTTTTAAATTTAGGAAAGATTTTTGCAGCAAGACAAGTACATGTGGCTTTAAGCCATGTTAGGAGTCTGTCAGAGTTAATTATTGAGAACTTGGAACAGAAGAAGATTTATTGTAACGAGCATTTTGGCTGTCATTAATAACATGTGCCAGTTTCTTACAGAGGATGTTCCAAGGAGCACATCAAGTCCACATATTTTTAGAGTGTTTTGTATGAATGTGAAAAGTTTAACTCAGCATGTTGCAGATGTGGTGATGTGTACTCAGCATTTGCAGCCTAACTGTATTACTGTAACAGAAACATGGCTTACTGCAGAATCCTTGCTAGATATGATCCTGATTGCTGGTTACAGTTTCAACCACTGTAGGTCACAGGTCAATTTAGTGTGCACAGTGTGTAGAATCTTTATGTACAACATAGTGTTAGTGATTGTTTATCGTCCACCATCATGTCCTCTGCCATTGTTTAAAGAGAATTTAAGGAAGTTGTTCCACCAGGGAGAGGCTGGCGCTCTCTCTCTCTCTCTCTCTCTCTCTCTCTCTCTCTCTCTCTCTCTCTCTCTCTCTCTCTCCCTCTCGCTCTCTCTCTCTCTCATGTTCCTATATTAAGTTTTCAATTGATTATCCACCATTCTGTTTGTGTGATCTCTCTTCTTTTTGCTGTGAACTCTGAGCCGGTTCATGACATTGATGAAGTGTCAGTCAAACCTGAGCTGATACATGAGTTTGACTCTGAGGAAACTTGATTTCACTTCAGCCCTGGTGGAACAACACTCTGCATTTTTAGCATATGAGGTAACTAATTTGCTGTGAGTGTGAGACTCAGAGTGAGCAGTGTTGTAATATCTATGTATCTATCTATGTCTATCTATCTATCCATCCATCTATCTATCTGCAGGTGTGTGTGTGTGTGTGTGTGTGTGTGTGTGTGTGTGTGTGTGTGTGTGTTTGTCCTTTGATGCCTTTGATGTATCAACATTCTACAGCCTGATGTCACAGGCTGCAGTAAGTGGACACACAGCCAGAGACAAGTTCAGAAGTCAAACAGGAGCAGAAACAGTTGGACTGGACAGGACTTGCTCATGATTTAGGAAGAAAGAAGCACTCAGATATTTCTGCACAATTATTGACAAGGAAGGGAGGAGCTACTGCTGTTACAAGGACAAGAGGAAACTACAGGAAAGTCCAGATCACCTCCAAGGTTTTCAGTAAGTCAGTACATGTTAGTAGTTCATGTCAGTGTGTAGTTTAGTTCATATTGTGGAATGTTTTGTTCAGATGATATGTTTGTTAACTTGATGTGATATTTAAGCACACAAGATCAAGATGTTCAGACACACACACACACACACATCTCTCCTCTCTACTTTTACTACTCTGGGTTTCAGTTACATGGAAAGTGGAGTCCAGAATATGATGTTGCTGCTCTGATTTAACAGGAATCTACTATGGCTGCTAAATGAGTTTGCCATGGTCACTTGTTTTAATGAAATGTTCGACTGATAACTGAGGAAATATATGACACACATTGGTAAGAAATATTTTCAGCAGTCAGTGTGTGTCTGTTAAAGTATTTGTATCTAACACATGACTGTGAGAGAGAGAGAGAGAGAGACTGCAGGTGAGGCAGAGGTGGAGGGTGAGACATAATGAGAAATTACAAAGGTTCATTTGAAAATGTGTTTTAAAAAAACGGTCTACTTTCTGAAGTCACTGTATGTGAACAAACCATATTTGAGAACGATGAGCTGAGATTATTATTCCACATGTAAAGACTTTAATGTCATGAACTTTCTTGTCTCACAGAAAAATTTAAATGAGACAAACTAAATGCTTCATTTGGTTCTGAGCTGCTTTTACTCTTTTGGATTAATGTTCATTAGAGGGCAAATGAAGTGTGGCAGGGAGATTAGAAGAAGCCCCTCCTCCAGGCATCACCACCTCCTAATAATCTGACCAAATTCTAAAGTATCTCATTAGTAAAGTGTTTACACTGATAATTAGAGCTGACACAATTAATCCGTCCATGGATTAGTCCAGGGGAGAGCCAACAGAGGATTGGTTCTAGCTGAACTCAGGCACAGGGAAAGATCTCAGGAGCAATTAATCAGTTATTTCAATTTACAGGTTATTTCTCAAGAGAACATGTTTTCACAAAATACAAAAACATTTGCTGCTTCCAACTTGACATGAACTGCGTTGGATTGTCCAGGTGTACCTAATAAAGTGAGCACTGAGTGTAGTTCTCATGAATGTGCAGTGAAGTGTATGAAATCCACTGTTCCAGCAGTGAGCAGCAGCTGGCAGCTGTTTAGTATGAACAGGTCCAACGTAGGTCAAACGTGCTGAGTAGACCTGCGTCAGACATGTGTCTGATGTGTTTGAAGGAGTTTTTTGAGTCTCCACAGACAAGTGAAACACATCTCTGTGAAGACGTGTTAGTGTGCTACACCTTAATCTTTGTTTCCATGACAAAATCATCAACAACCAACTAAATCCAAAAACAACCATTCATAACACAAACCATAGAAAATGTTCCAGCTTCCTCACACATGTACAATGATGAGCTTGATGAATAGTTTATTTCTCAGAAACAATATTCAGCACTACAGTTTGTTATGAAGCTTGTTCCATTAGGTAGAATCGGGTTCAAAAACTGGACTGATATTATCCAAACACTTCATGAACCTACAGATGACTCTGTCCCATCAGGAGTATGAGAGGTATTCACCCATCTGATCATATGATACTGGAGTGTGTCTGTGCTGGGACCTGCTGAAGATTCCTGTTCAGAGGTCTGACTTGCAGCCACCAGCAGCATTTTGGGACACATTGGGACAGAACTCCTTGATCTGTCCTCTCCACTGGACAGACGGGGCAATGAACACGAGATGATACAACATCATTTTACCAGTTAGCAATAGTTACACAACCACCCTCTGACCCACAACGTACATGTCAGGGTCAGTGGATATAGTTAATCCACTATGAGCACAGCTGCACCCACACACACTTGAGAAACAATGAGCCACAGTGAGGACCAAAGGGAAGTGGCTGCCACATGTATTCACTGTATATGAGCAGGGGCTGATTCATAGCACTGTCTCCTCTTAGCTGCAGAAATCAGACTGGTCCTACATCCAGTCCTCCATGGAAAACCACCTCTCTCTGCTCCACAATGCTCACAACATCTTTGTTACTCCAAAACATGGTGAGGATCACAGCAGTGTGTGTTCCACTAGAGGATCCAAACTCTACATTACCTTACCACCAATCTTTTTTCATTATTTTTTCATACAGTGTATTTGTAATTTAGCCAATAAAATTACAGCATTAGAGTTACGCTTAAATAATAAAAATAATAATAATAAAAAATAAAAAAAAACAGAGACAGGAAGAAAAAGTGACTTTATAACCTCTTCACTGAACAGGAGTCTTCTGCCCTCCAGTGGTCACTGTCAGTAACTACAACTCTGCACACAGCACTGACTGATACTGATGTTCACACTGACATTATTCCACATTTACTGACTTATTTTAGCTCTAATGTTCATCAGTCTGATAATGACTCTCTGTATGTGAACACACATATTATTACACTGCTATAAATACTGATGTCTGACTGATGGACAAATAATCAGAGAGGTTACTGCCCTCCAGTGGTCACACTGACAAGTGTCCAACAGGACTCACACTGATTATTAGGATCAATATGTACCAATCAGTATTGATGACATCAGCAGGAAGATGAGGACTGGTCATAGTTTGAATAATGTTCCATGTATTATTCCATCCATGTTTTCACTACAAGCAGATACACTGTAAAAAAATGTGACAACTAAAAGGATCACTGTAAAATGATAAATAGGAGATGAACTGTAAAAAATTCTAGCATTGATTATCAGGAAATACACTGTAAAAGAATTTAATGGAGACTGTGCACTGTGTAAAATGGCAACAAAGGTGACACAGGATATATCCAGTAAAAAATGATGGTCATAGATGAGCTCTGGACTAACTTACAACCAGAGGATGCACTGTAAAATATTACATCAATTCAATTCAATTTTATTTATATAGCGCCTTCCACAATCAAAATTATCTCAAAGCGCTTTACAGAGACCCAGAGCCTGACCCCAGAGCAAGCACTTAAGGCGACAGTGGCAAGAAAAAACTCCCTTTTAACAGGAAGAAACCTTGAGCAGAACCTGGATCAGATGAGGGACCCTCCTGCTGATGGCCGGGCTGGGTGAAAGGAGGAAAAGGAGGAAGATAGGACAGCTAGGAATGGAGGAGAGGAGGAGAAGGACATGCAGCACATAAAACATGATACAAACAGGGTTGGCAGTGAACAATGTTAGAGAGCCAGCATTCAGATTACAGAACAGTTAGTGGATACTGTGTACTCAGCAGATTACAGTTATGATAGGAAACAGAGCACAGAGGCAAAAAGCTGTCATGATTGGTAAATATTTACATTACAGTCTGTATAGAATATTAATCCAAAATGTATCTGTAGCAGAGTGGAACCCTTGTCTTCATATTTACTGCTTATTAATTGTTTAGTTTGCTCAGCTGTTCATTTATTTATAACTAAGTAGTGTGGCCCAATATAAATAGTACAGGCATTGTAATGTTGTAGTTTCACCACAAGAGGGAGTGGGTGGTTTGGAGTCGCTCCTGGTCAGTGGACGTCGACACATCAATGAGTTGCTCCAATGACGCATAGACAGGAGCGCGTCATGACACGACGGTTGCTGAAAGTTTACTTTCACTTTTACTTTCACCGAAGTTTGTGGTGCAGATGATTTTCTCTGTCTGAAGGTAAATGTCAGCACTTCTAATGTTTTTCTCGTCAACACTTCCTGTAGTTACCTGGATTATCTGATGTACGGATTTGGATGTTGTAATGTTTTTTTATACTGCGTTGTGGTGTTTAGTTGTGTAGACTCTGAGTTGTCACTGCAAAGTCGGGATGAGGCAGGAAGAGGTCCGTCATTATCCGCCATGTTGTGTGGATATCTGCAGTAGAAGCGGTGGAGTCGGAGTAGAAGCAGAGTGAGCTGATGGTCAGTAGCTGAACACGGAGCCTTTGTTAGTCTGTGGCTCCACTTACTGCTGACTGAAGGCAGCTTTTCCTGCCTGAATCAGCCTGTGGAGGAGGCGGACCTGAGCCGCTGCTCTCCCGCAGTCTGAGCCGCTAAATGCGGTCTGAGCTCGGCCGGACAGCGGCTGGAGAACAGCTCTGACTTTCTCTGTCATTAGATGAACTCTACGGGACTGAGCTCAGAGGGACTGACAGGGTTTTTCAGGCTCTATGTGATTTTCAGAGAGACAGTTAACACTCCATCCACAGAGTCAGAGGCCTCCTGGTCCTATCAGGACAAACTCTACCTGATGAATTAGATGATAAAGACCCAAATCCATAAATACTCTCACAATAAAGCATCTCAGCAGCTCTGATAGGTGATTATATCTCTGTGGCTGGTCACAGTACAAACAGAAAACCTGTCTGTCAGGACATATTTGCTGTTTTTATTGATGTCTATCTGTGTCTCTGCTGTTTGGTTTGGTTTTGGTTTGTTGTTGCTGTTTCATATAGTTCAGACTTTACTATTAGAAAAGGCAGGAAAGTGCCGGCGCCCCTCAAAGGGCCCCTGGAATAATATTGAGAAAAAATGAACCGAGTCTCAGTTGTTTTGTGTGGAATAATCACCTGCAGCTTGTTTCATCAAGTCATTTTCTACAGAAACACTGCAGACAAACAGATTGTCAGATAAAATCAGTGGATCTCAGTCCATCTGTGTGTCAGTGAATGGAAATGGTCGTCTCTGAATCATGCGTGAAAGATATGAAAGAGGAAAGAAGAGCCAATCAGTGGAGGAGCAGCTGATATTTCTACAGGACAAATGATGGAGAAAAGAGCAGGGACATAAAGGTCTGGACAGATGAGTCGGTGCTCTGTCTCCAGGGATGTTTTAACTGCACAGACTGGGATGTTTTCACACAGTCCTGTGGGGATGATTTGGACTCATTGGTGGATACAACGAACCATGATTTACCAAATCAGTCAAAGCAGGATTACAAATCAAAACTGGAAAACAAGATGGCAGCAAACAAACTTGGTTCAGTCTGGGCAAGCATGAAAACTACTGCAGGCCTTCAGAGCACAGAGCTCAGTACTCGTGTCTTTTTAGATGGTTGGAACTCAGACACAGAGCTGGATAATGCTCTGAATTGTTTTTATTAATCGTTTTGATTCCTTTGGTTTTAGCACAGAAACTCAGGAACTGAAACATAAACTTAAAGGCACTGTGCATTTTAACATTGAGCTGCGTGATTCTGTGCAGTAAAAGTGAACAAAGGTCACGGCCCCGATAATATATGTGGATGTTTAGTGGAGTCCTGTGCACATGAGCTGAGTCCTGTGTTTCAATATATTTTTAATAAGTCTTTACAGACACAACATGTCCCTAAGCCCTGGAAAGATCCTGTGGTTGCTGTCCCAAAACACTGAATGATGTTAGAGCAGTCGCTCTGACTTCAATTTGAATGAAAACCATTGAGAAACTGGTCAGATCTGAGGTCCTGAAGCAAACTGAACATGCACTGGATCCTCTGCAGTTTGCATACAGGCCTCACAGAGGAGAGGAGGATGATACAGTGACTCTGCTCAACATGCTTTTTAAACATCTGGATTTTAATGGGACACACACCAGGCTTTTATTTGTGGACTTGTCTTCTGCTTTTAATACAATCCAACCTCACATTTGAATTGAAAGGCTCCTACAACAGTTTGATTTAAATAATAATCTGGTGGGTTGGATTCTGGATGTTTTAACCAACAGGACACAGAGAGTGAGGGTCATGGTTCAGTCAGACAACTTTAAAACAGAGGAACAAATCTACCTACAGATACAAATAAAGTAACATGAACCTGAGGATGATTTCAGTTGATGTGCAGATCAATGATTTGTGTTTTCTCTCCAGATGAAGGTAGAAAGTGTGTGTGAGCTGATGTGGATGTGAATTCAGCATCATGAATCAGTGTGAGGACAGAGAGGAGGGAGCCCCTCCCCCTAAAAGCAGTCTGTGTGGGGACCATGAGATCCAGACCAAAGCTCAGAGGTGAGATGAGGATCTCTAACTGTCCATGACTCTTCTCCATGTCAGAGCTCAGCACTCACATCACTGCACCATCATTATTCACACTCAAAGCTCTGTGTGTGTTGTGTTGAAGGCCAGAGCAGCAGCACACACCAGACTCTGCTGGACCTGGACCTGAACATGGACCTGAGCCCAGCTGTGTGTCCATGAAGAGTGACTGGTCACTGGATCGTCCCATTCATTTCAAAGGACAGCCTCCCTCTGCTGCAAAGAAGTGAGCTGCAACTGAGTTTAAAATGTATCAGACAGCTGTCCTGTATAACTGGTCTTCTATGAAAGATGAAGTGATTGTGTTTTGTCTCCAGGCTTCATGAATGACACAGTATATGAACATGATCAGGCTGAAACACAGGCTTTAGTGGCAAAGTTGATGTTTCTCTTTTCAAGAAAAGCACTTCTTATGTTCTTATATGTGTCATTCAGATCAGAACTAAAACTCCCTGTAACTCAGCACCTATCCAGTTCCAGTGTTTGTGTTAGTGTCCTGTAGCAGAGGTGAGACTTCTGTCAAACCCAGTGTGAGTCCTTAAAACTCATCATTTAAAAGGTGGACTTGTTGTGATGACTCTAGGTCATGAGGTACAGAACTGATTGCTTGTTTCCTCTCATTGAGAATGTCACAGCACAGTAGTGTTTGCTTTAATCAGGACAGTCACCACAGAACATAAAAGCAGCTGTTGTTTGTGTACAAAGCATAAAACACTCACAGATGCTGCAAACATAATGTGAGCTAATTCTTCATGATTCCTCCACAGAGTGGACCAGGAGAGCTCAGAGGTTCCCAGTGCTCAGTCTGCCCAGCAGCATCAAACACACCTGGACTCCATATTTATGGTCTGTACATGGGCAACTACTACTTTGACATCTGTTGTGTTGACAATAATCTCCATGCTGCACTTTTTAGAGCAATGGATTGTCAGTGCGTCCAATATGGATCTGATGTTTGGCTCCATGGTTTTACTTTGATTGTGTCATTCATATAGTTTTCTGTTCCAGCTGCTGGAGGAGAACATTGTCACTTTTGTGAAGAAGGAGCTGAAGAAGATCCAGAAGGTTGTGAGTCCAGATTACCCAGAATGCTCAGAGAGTCAGAGGGAGGATGAGGAGGTGTTGGACGGTGAGGATGAAGAGCAGAGGAGGAGCAGCAGAGAGGCTTTTGTGAAGATCACAGTGAACTTCCTGAGGAGAATGAAGCAGGAGGAGCTGGCTGACTGTCTACACAGCAGTAAGAGGATTTCTCTAAAGATTCAAACGAGGACAAATGAGACATTTACTAACATCTTAAGACATGGAGGGACATATGTTCATGTGTGTTCTTTAGGGGGATGAACATGTCATGTTTTCTTTATGAATCAGTCATTGATGTTGTTTCTTGTTTGTTCATTCAGGACATGTTTCTGCAGTTTGTCAACGTAAACTTAAATCTGCTCTGAAGAAGAAGTTCCAGTGTGTGTTTGAGGGGATCTCTAAAGCAGGAAACCCAACTCTTCTGAATCAGATCTACACAGAGCTCTACATCACAGAGGGAGGGACTGGAGAGGTCAATGATGAACATGAGGTCAGACAGATTGAAACAGCATCCAGGAAACCAGCCAAACCAGAAACAAGCATCAGACAAGAAGACATCTTTAAAGCCTCACCTGGAAGAGACGGACCAATCAGAACAGTGATGACAAAGGGAGTGGCTGGCATTGGGAAAACAGTCTTAGCACAGAAGTTGACTCTGGACTGGGCTGAAGACAAAGCCAACCAGGACATACACTTCACATTTCCATTCATGTTCAGAGAGCTGAATGTGCTGAAAGAGAAAAAGTTCAGCTTGGTGGAACTTGTTCATCACTTCTTTACTGAAACCAAAGAAGCAGGACTCTGCAGGTTTGAAGAGGTCCAGGTTCTGTTCATCTTTGACGGTCTGGATGAGTGTCGACTTCCTCTGGACTTCCACAACACTGAGATCCTGACTGATGTTACAGAGTCCACCTCAGTGGATGTGCTGCTGACAAACCTCATCAGGGGGAAACTGCTTCCCTCTGCTCGCCTCTGGATAACCACACGACCTGCAGCAGCCAATCAGATCCCTCCTGAGTGTGTTGACATGGTGACAGAGGTCAGAGGGTTCACTGACCCACAGAAGGAGGAGTACTTCAGGAAGAGGTTCAGAGAGGAGGAGCAGGTCAGAAGGATCATCTCTCACATCAAGACTTCACGAAGCCTCCACATCATGTGCCACATCCCGGTCTTCTGCTGGATCACTGCTACAGTTCTGGAGGATGTGTTGAAAACCAGAGAGGGAGGAGGGCTGCCCAAGACCCTGACTGAGATGTACATCCACTTCCTGGTGGTTCAGTCCAAACTGAAGAATGTTAAGTATGATGGAGGAGCTGAGACAGATCCACACTGGAGTCCAGAGACCAGGAAGATGATTGAGTCTCTGGGAAAACTGGCTTTTGAGCAGCTGCAGAAAGGAAACCTGATCTTCTATGAATCAGACCTGACAGAGTGTGGCATTGATATCAGAGCAGCCTCAGTGTACTCAGGAGTGTTCACACAGGTCTTTAAAGAGGAGAGAGGACTGTACCAGGACAAGGTGTTCTGCTTCGTCCATCTGAGTCTTCAGGAGTTTCTGGCTGCTTCTCATGTCCATCTGACCTTCATCAACTCTGGAGTCAATCTGCTGTCAGAAGGACAATCAACCTCCAACTGGTCTAAACTGTTCAGAGACAAACCTGATCCAACAAAGCTCTACCAGAGGGCTGTGGACAAGGCCATACAGAGTCCAAATGGACACCTGGACTTGTTCCTCCGCTTCCTCCTGGGTCTTTCACTGCAGACCAATCAGACTCTCCTACGAGGTCTGCTGACACAGACAGGAAGTGGCTCACAGACCAATCAGCAAACAGTCCAGTACATCAAGAAGAAGATTGAAGAGACTCCCTCTGCAGAGCAAAGCATCAACCTGTTCCACTGTCTGAATGAACTGAATGATCGTTCTCTAGTGGAGCAGATCCAACAGTCCCTGAGTTCAGGACGTCTCTCCACAGATAAACTGTCTCCTGCTCAATGGTCAGCTCTGGTCTTCATCTTACTGTCATCAGAAAAAGATCTGGACGTGTTTGACCTGAAGAAATACTCTGCTTCAGAGGAGGCTCTTCTGAAGCTGCTGCCAGTTGTCAAAGCCTCTAACAAAGCTCTGTAAGTGTATAGATAGTTGAATTTATTCATCATTATATAAAGACTCTGCTATTTTATTCAGCAGGAGGGAAAATAAATTCCTCTCTGCTTTAATTCCTTATCATCATCTCTGAGCTCTGAGCTTCATCACATTGAATCTGAATTAAAATAATGGATCCTACATTAAAGAGCCAAGTCTCAGCTTTAATTTGAGCAGGTTGACATCAGTATAGAAAGAACTGTGTGAGAGATTCAGCCCTTTTAGTGGTTGAAAAGTAACTGGACAAATACACATGAAGTGAAACAAACTCATCACATTTAATATTTAGAGTAAAATCCTTTGCAGTCATTGACTGTAGTATCCATTATTATATTTTAAAGTCAATGTGCTGAGATCCCAAATAACATATCATGTCTAACTGTCCAAATACTTACGGCCTTGACTGTACATGTTTATTACTGATTGTGTCATATTTAACTGTCATGTCTCCAACTTGTTTAGAATAAAACAGAAAGGATTTGAATCAGAGCCAATGAAAGATGATCATCAATGTAGAAACTCCTCATTGGTTAGCAGGTGGATAAAGAGCTGATATTTCTGCTTCACTCAACAAATCTGTGTTTGATGTTTGTCCCAGTTTTCAAATGCAGGTCTGTTAGTTTGCTGTGAGCTGCAGAACAAACTGAGAGTTTTGTTCCTTTGATTGTCCTTTCAACACAAATGTTATTTGACTTTTTCTTCATTGTTTCCTCTTCAGACTGAGCAGCTGTAACCTCTCAGAGAGAAGCTGTGAAGCTCTGTCCTCAGTTCTCAGCTCCCAGTCCTCTAGTCTGAGACACCTGGACCTGAGTAACAACAAGCTGCAGGATTCAGGGGTAAAGCTTCTGTCTGCTGGATTGAAGAGTCCACACTGTAGACTGGAGACTCTGAGGTCAGTTCACTGTCTGTTACTGTTGTAGATCTTATATCTTTAATCCACAACTGAACCTGGTTTATCTTCATCCAGAATTTGAATCCATTCATCTTGAATGAATGAGATTGTAAATAGTTGTTGTTCCATATTGTGACTTTTTCTTCTCTCAGACTAAGAATTATTCCTTCAGTTTCACTTCATTTCAGTCAGTTGTCATGAATAATGTCTGTTGACTTCAATGAAACCTTCAGAACTCACACACTGGTATTTGTCACAGTCAGCAGACTAATGTTTTCTTAATGAAGTGTAGAAAATGTCCAGTGTGAGTTGTTCAAAGTCCATTTTTATCACAACAATATACAGAAGATCCTCAGAACTAATATTTGTGCCAATTGCATGCATCAATTGAAAAACACTTGAAGTTAATTTCAATGAAGTGTCAGGACTAATGTCAGTTTGTGTGTGTGTGTGTGTGTGTGCGTTTTGATATTTAACACAAGTGTGTAAATTGTGGTCTTTTCTCATTGAGTTGAATTGACTTGTTAAATTGTTAAGGAGCAAAGACTTAAAGGACCACACTGTTGGTTTATAGATAGATAAGATAAATCTTTATTGTCATTGCACAATCATACTTTGTACAAAAGTACAACGAAATTGAGGTACTGTCCCACATCAGTGCAAAAGAAGACAATCACAGTGCAGAATAAAAAAAAAAAAAAAAAGTAAAAATAGGAAAAGTAGAATAAAATAATAAAATAAAATAAAATAAAATAAATATATTCAGGATAGAAATATACAGTATGTAAAATATATACAAAGAAAAAGACATTGTTTATTGCACGACCTGTTGTCGGAAAGGTGGCTAACCAGATTAAATGAGGCTATTTGTTGGCATTGATTAGGGCTATTGCCCTGTTGTAAAAGCTGTCCCTGAGTCTGTTTGTTCGTGCTCTCAGTGCCCTGAATCTCTTGCCAGAGGGCAGCAGTTTAAACACCCGGTGTGGGTGTGTGCAGTCCCTCAAGATGCTGCGTGCCCTCTTGAGACAGCGGGTGTTGTAGAGGTCCTTAAGGGAGGGAAGGGGATGGCAAATGATTTTCTGGGCGGTGTTAATGACCCTTTGTAGTGCCTTCTTGTGTGCCGTGGTGCAGCTTGAGAACCACACAGAGATGCAATATGTCAGCACACTTTCAATGGAGCAGCGGTAGAAGACGGTCAGCAGCTCCCTCTTCAGATTGGTCCTCCTGAGAATCCTCAGAAAGTGGAGACGCTGCTGAGCCTTAGATATAGATATACTTTATTCATCCCTCAGGGGGAAATTATGTTACAGCAGCAAGTAAAACAGTCACAAAAAGAAAGGAAAGGACAAGTTGACAGCTAACTGGCAGCACTTATATATATACTTATATATATATATGACAAGAAAAATAACAATAATATTAATAATAAGATTAAAAAAATAAAATGTACAATAATATATACAATATTATACAATATACAATATAATATTATTACTACTAGGGGTGTGCGATATGACGATATTAGATCGTGAAGGATTAGAAAGTGTTGACGATCTGCCAGAGGACAGAGATCGTATTATCGTTTATAGGGCACATTCTATTAATTGCAGCTCTATGTGTGCGCACAGACGCACGAGAAGGTTTTTTTTTCCTTGGGCAACTAACAGCCCGCTTCACGTGAACATGACCAACCAATCATGGTGAAGTATGAGCAGTGCTGATTTTTTTTTTTTTTTACTAGCCTCGCTGTTTTAGTCAAGGTGTAGCGGGTAGCCATGGCCGACAACGAAAGTGAACGCTTGGAGTTGGTCCCCAAAAAGAACTCCAGTTGTATGGACAGTGTTGGGGAGTAACGGAGTACATGTAACGCCGTTACGTATTCAGAATATGTAACGGTGTTTCTGTCTTGGCCAGCGCATTCCTGTCCCGGCTCTGTTTTGCCGGCTGCGGCTCAAGCTCTCGCTCCTGCTGCTCCTCGTCCGACTCCATTCTGACCGACTGATCAGGCGAATAGCTCGTTTATTTCCGTTTGTTTTCGTGGAGCTGGGGCTTCTGGGAAACGCATCGGGTTGCCTTTGTTCATTTTAGAGAATAAATATAAACTCGTGAAACAGAGAAGTATCGTCACGTAAGCCATTGATTTCAACAATGTAACTGTATTCTGAATACTATCTATTTAAACTGTAACTGTAATGGAATACAGTTACTCTGAATTTGTATTCTGAATACGTAACGTCGTTACATGTATTCCGTTACTCCCCAACACTGCGTATGGAACTGGTTTGGGTTTTCTCCAAACGACAAAGCGCAAACACAACGAACCTCTTTAACCACCTGAAGAGGCAGCATCCGGAACAATTAGCTGAGAGCCAAGCAGCGAGGCCAACCACACATCAGCCAGTGGTAACGGCTAAAGACATTACACAGAAACAACCAACTATAACACAAGCCTTTGATAAAAGCACGCTGTGTGAGAGAAGTAGCAAACGGTGGAAAGAGGTGACTCTTTTATCTTTAGGGCTAAGTTTTTACATAGAGAATAGTTTGGTTCTAAATTAACTTCACTGTAAAAATGAACTGTGATAAAATCGTGATTGTGATTTTACCATTAAAAAATCGTGATGTGATATTTTTGCCATATCACCCACCCCTAACTGAAGTTAATGAGAGCTGTGTTTGACTTTTAGTATCTGACTGTTTTTAAGCTGCATCCTGTTGGTTCAGGTGTTTGGAGTTTCCATTTTCCAAACTTGTACATTCTCAACCTTCTTCAGCTCTGAACAGATGATGAAACACTCAACGCTTCCAAGCAGGAACTTTGTCTCCTAAACTCACATCTTTTATTCTTTATTCAGGTTGAGGGGCTGCAGTTTGTCAGAGATCAGCTGTGCTTCTCTGGCCTCAGCTCTGAAGTCCAACCCCTCCCATCTGAGACACCTGGACCTGAGTTACAACTGGGACCTGCAGGATTCAGGAGTGAATCATCTGTGTGGTTTTCTGCAGAGTCCAGACTGTGGACTGGAGACTCTGAGGTCAGACTCCATTGTTTACTTGTGTGCTGAGATGAATATGATGTGAAAGTTGTGCTTTATTCAGTATTTATTAGGTCAAATCTCCTTCAGAATTTCTAACATTCAAAATGTGAAATGGTTGAAAGGAAGTTGTGAAAGTGCTGACTCTGATTTTCAAAGTGATTTTTAAAGCTTTGAAAATGATTTGGATTCTGACTCTTACAGTCCACATTGACAGTGTCAGCAGTTTGACTGAGTTGAGCTTGTGTTATTCACAAAGTCTCATTGAGATCAGGATGTTTGACAAGAACTGATCTGTACAACACGTGTGAGCAGGTCTGAAGACACAAGTGTTCATAGCTGCTCCCAATGGCCTCACTCACAGGCACAGTGAAAAGCCTGCTGTCACAGAGAGGACACGTCACCATGGTTTAAATACGGAGAGGACATTTTCACACAGTGTCTCCTGAAGACATTCATAGAGCTACACTCAGCTGCTGAGCTGAACAGGGACACAAATATTTGTGGAAGCAATGAAAACAGAGCAGAGAGAGAAGTTCAAACCCTGGCTCCTTTCTCAGCTCCACACAGCCGACCAATCACTGAGCCCACTGGGTGTCAACGTCCCACTGTGTCTTTGTCTCACCGACACAAACTGTGGGACACAGACCCCCCCCTAAGCTGACAACCACCAGGAAGGTGGGGCCAGGAATCCCAGAATGCAATGCTGGAACAGCAGATTCAAATGTGTGAGCAGAGAGTGTTGGATGAAGCTGAACTTGCTTTGGACCAAAGACACATGACTGGAATGTGATGAAATGTCTCATTCAACACACTGCACATGTGCTGAATGTCTGCAGCTTCTCAAACTCTCAACACAAACTTCAGTCACACTGAAAACATCAAAGGCTCAAACTATTATTTCACACAATATGAAAGATTTCATTTGAAACCTTAGTGAACACTTTGAAAACTTTCTTCCAAACTGTTAAACCTGAGTGTGAATGTGGGACTTTTTGAAGGAGATTTGAGCTCAGAGATTTGATGCTGATCCACACTGAGCATCTTGTTCAGCTTCATATTTCAAACTCATTGAATGAAGATTCAAAATCCAACACTTGCTAATTGACTCTTTACTTTGGAACAATTTCATCTTCACCTTCAGTTGACTTTTATATTTCTTCACATACAAAGCAAATATTCCACATTAAGACAGAAAGAAATGTTTCTTCACTCTTTGCTTTATGATCTGTGATGTTTATAGTGACTGAAGTTAATGAGAGCTGTGTTTGACTTTTAGTATCTGACTGTTTTTAAGCTGCATCCTGTTGGTTCAGGTGTTTGGAGTTTCCATTTTCCAAACTTGTACATTCTCAACCTTCTTCAACTCTGAACAGATGATGAAACACTCAACGCTTTCAAGCAGGAACTTTGTCTCCTAAACTCACATCTTTTATTCTTTATTCAGGTTGAGTCGCTGCAGGTTGTCAGAGATCAGCTGTGCTTCTCTGGCCTCAGCTCTGAAGTCCAACCCCTCCCATCTGAGAGACCTGGACCTGAGTGAAAACTACCTGCAGGATTCACGAGTGAAGCATCTGTGTGGTTTTCTGCAGAGTCCAGACTGTGGACTGGAGACTCTGAGGTCAGACTCCATTGTTTACTTGTGTGCTGAGATGAATATGATGTGAAAGTTGTGCTTTATTCAGTATTTATTAGGTCAAATCTCCTTCAGAATTTCTAACATTCAAAATGTGAAATGGTTGAAAGGAAGTTGTGAAAGTGCTGACTCTGATTTTCAAAGTGATTTTTAAAGCTTTGAAAATGATTTGGATTCTGACTCTTACAGTCCACATTGACAGTGTCAGCAGTTTGACTGAGTTGAGCTTGTGTTATTCACAAAGTCTCATTGAGATCAGGATGTTTGACAAGAACTGATCTGTACAACACGTGTGAGCAGGTCTGAAGGCACAAGTGTTCATAGCTGCTCCCAATGGCCTCACTCACAGGCACAGTGAAAAGCCTGCTGTCACAGAGAGGACACGTCACCATGGTTTAAATACGGAGAGGACATTTTCACACAGTGTCTCCTGAAGACATTCATAGAGCTACACTCAGCTGCTGAGCTGAACAGGGACACAAATATTTGTGGAATCAATGAAAACAGAGCAGAGAGAGAAGTTCAAACCCTGGCTCCTTTCTCAGCTCCACACAGCCGACCAATCACTGAGCCCACTGGGTGTCAACGTCCCACTGTGTCTTTGTCACAGGGACACAAACTGGGGGATGCTGACAGCCACCAGGAAGGTGGGGCCAGGAATCCCAGAATGCAATGCTGGAACAGCAGATTCAAATGTGTGAGCAGAGAGTGTTGGATGAAGCTGAACTTGCTTTGGACCAAAGACACATGACTGGAATGTGATGAAATGTCTCATTCAACACACTGCACATGTGCTGAATGTCTGCAGCTTCTCAAACTCTCAACACAAACTTCAGTCACACTCAAAACATCAAAGGCTCAAACTATGATTTCACACAATATGAAAGATTTCATTTGAAACCTTAGTGAACACTTTGAAAACTTTCTTCCAAACTGTTAAACCTGAGTGTGAATGTGGGACTTTTTGAAGGAGATTTGAGCTCAGAGATTTGATGCTGATCCACACTGAGCATCTTGTTCAGCTTCATATTTCAAACTCATTGAATGAAGATTCAAAATCCAACACTTGCTAATTGACTCTTTACTTTGGAACAATTTCATCTTCACTTTCAGTTGACTTTTATATTTCTTCACATACAAAGCAAATATTCCACATTAAGACAGAAAGAAATGTTTCTTCACTCTTTGCTTTATGATCTGTGATGTTTATAGTGACTGAAGTTAATGAGAGCTGTGTTTGACTTTTAGTATCTGACTGTTTTTAAGCTGCATCCTGTTGGTTCAGGTGTTTGGAGTTTCCATTTTCCAAACTTGTACATTCTCAACCTTCTTCAGCTCTGAACAGATGATGAAACACTCAACGCTTCCAAGCAGGAACTTTGTCTCCTAAACTCACATCTTTTATTCTTTATTCAGGTTGAGGGGCTGCAGGTTGTCAGAGGTCAGCTGTGCTTCTCTGGCCTCAGCTCTGAAGTCCAACCCCTCCCATCTGAGACACCTGGACCTGAGTGGAAACAACCTGCAGGATTCAGGAGTGAAGCATCTGTGTGGTTTTCTGCAGAGTCCAGACTGTGGACTGGAGACTCTGAGGTCAGACTCCATTGTTTACTTGTGTGCTGAGATGAATATGATGTGAAAGTTGTGCTGACAGTAAAGTGCAGACATCACACTGATATTATACTGATCCACACTGAGGATCTTCATGGTAAAGTCTGTTTTCTTCTTCTGTGGTTTAGTCCACTGACTGTGGCAGAGCAACGTTGAGCTACAGATTTCAAAGCTTCATTTAACAAGAAAAAAGCTTCACTCTTTAAATCACATCCAAGTTTTTTCCACACTCACATCAACAAATATATATTCAGTATTTTCTTCTTCCAACACGACTAGAAAGTGATGAGACTAAAGTCAAAGTGACTCAGAAACAGCTCTGGAAAAAATTGAGAGACCACTGCAAATTCTTCTGAAATCAATATCTCTACAGGTATGACAGCCATTCCATTCCTGTGTATGTTGAATTCCAACACAAGCACACCTCAGTCTACTTAATGAGGTACTGATTAGGTGATCACCTGAACCAAATCCTATTTAATGAGGAAAAGTATAAAAACCACTGCTGTGGTCATCACTATGCTCTTGCAATAGGACTGGATGGATGGCACAAACAGTGCTGGTAGCACCTCAAAAGTAATAGCAATCAAAAAAATAACTATTGACCATGGCAAAACAGTTGAAAAGAAAAGTTTTGTTTGAGGAAAAGAGAGAAAAAAGAGGAAAATTCTGGCTTTACTGGCAGAGGGATACAGTGAGCGTCAGGTTGCTTCCATCCTTTAAATTTCTAAGTTGACTGTTCATAAGGACAAGGTCAAGCAGCAGACACTGGGGACAACAAAGCTACAGGCTGGCAGAGGGCGAAACGACTCTCCACTGACCAGGATGACCGTCAACTCATTCCAATGTCACTCAGCAACCGTAGGATGACATCAAGTAACCTACAAAAAGAATGGCAAATGGCAGCTGGGGTGAAGTGCACGGTGAGAACGGCTCGAAACAAGCTTCTAGGGGCAGGGCTCAAGTCGTGTAAAGCTAGAAATAAGCTCTTCATCAATGAGAAGCAAAGAAGAGCCAGGCTGAAGTTTGCAAAAGACCATAAGGATTGGACCATAGAGGACTGGAGTAAGGTCATCCTCGCTGATGAGTCCAATTTTCAGCTTTGCCCAATACCTGGTCATGTAATGGTTAGACGGAGACCTGGAGAGGCCTACAAGCCACAGTGTCTCACACCCACTGTGAAATTTGGTGGAGGATGGGTGATGTGCTTCAGCAAGGCTGTAATCGGGCAGATTCGTCTTTGCGAAGGACGCATGAATCAAGCTACGTACAAGGTTATCTTGGAAGAAAACTGGCTTCCTTCTGCTCTGACAATGTTCCCCAACTCTGAGGATTGTATTTTCCAGCTGGACAATGCTCCATGCCACACAGCTTGGTCAATCAAGGTGTGGATGAAGGACCAGCCCAATCTCCAGACCTGAACCCAATTGCAAACCTCTGGAATGTGATCAAGAGGAGGATGGATGGTCACAAGCCATCAAATATACCTGAGCTGCTTGAATTTTTGCATCAGGAGCGGCATAAAGTCACACAACAGCAACGTGAAAGACTGGTGGAGAGCATGGCAAGATGCTTGAAAGATGTGATGGAAAATCAGGATTATTCCACCAAATATTAATTTCTGAACTCTTCCTAACTTAAAACATTAGTATTGTGTTGTTTAAAAATGAATATGAACTTGTTTTCTTTTCATTATGTGAGGTTTGAGAACACTGCATCTTTTTTGTTATTTTGACCATTTGTCATTTTCTGCAAATAAATGCTCTAAATGATCACATTTTTATTTGGAATTTGGGAGAAATGTTGTCAGTAGTTTATAGAATAAAACAAAAATGTTCTTTTTACTCAAACACATACCTATAAATAGTAACAACGGAGAAACTGATCATTTTGCAGTGGTCTCTTCATTTTTTCCAGAGCTGTATTCAGAACAAACTCAGCATGTTTGTTAAATGTCGTCACTGTTACATGAAGTGAAAATCTTTTCCATTTTGTCTCAATCATTTGTTGCCTTTCCTCCAAACTTCAGCCTGACATGTTTGTTCTCTGTCAAAACTTTAGGATCTTTAGTAGAATCTGAAACAAATGTCAACAACATGAGTTTGTATAGATGGAGCCACTGGTGGAGCTGGACGGGTTTAAGAGCTGAAGTCACTATGTCTTTATTGAAGCAGCAGCATGTTGTCATTAATATTAATGAGAGCTGTGTTTGACTTTTAGTATCTGACTGTTTTTAAGCTGCATCCTGTTGGTTCAGGTGTTTGGAGTTTCCATTTTCCAAACTTGTACATTCTCAACCTTCTTCAACTCTGAACAGATGATGAAACACTCAACGCTTTCAAGCAGGAACTTTGTCTCCTAAACTCACATCTTTTATTCTTTATTCAGGTTGAGTCGCTGCAGGTTGTCAGAGATCAACTGTGCTTCTCTGGCCTCAGCTCTGAAGTCCAACCCCTCCCATCTGAGACACCTGGACCTGAGTGGAAACTGGGACCTGCAGGATTCAGGAGTGAATCATCTGTGTGGTTTTCTGCAGAGTCCAGACTGTGGACTGGAGACTCTGAGGTCAGACTCCATTGTTTACTTGTGTGCTGAGATGAATATGATGTGAAAGTTGTGCTTTATTCAGTATTTATTAGGTCAAATCTCCTTCAGAATTTCTAACTTTCAAAGTGTGAAATGGTTGAAAGGAAGTTGTGAAAGTGCTGACTCTGATTTTCAAAGTGATTTTTAAAGCTTTGAAAATGATTTGGATTCTGACTCTTACAGTCCACATTGACAGTGTCAGCAGTTTGACTGAGTTGAGCTTGTGTTATTCACAAAGTCTCATTGAGATCAGGATGTTTGACAAGAACTGATCTGTACAACACGTGTGAGCAGGTCTGAAGGCACAAGTGTTCATAGCTGCTCCCAATGGCCTCACTCACAGGCACAGTGAAAAGCCTGCTGTCACAGAGAGGACACGTCACCATGGTTTAAATACGGAGAGGACATTTTCACACAGTGTCTCCTGAAGACATTCATAGAGCTACACTCAGCTGCTGAGCTGAACAGGGACACAAATATTTGTGGAAGCAATGAAAACAGAGCAGAGAGAGAAGTTCAAACCCTGGCTCCTTTCTCAGCTCCACACAGCCGACCAATCACTGAGCCCACTGGGTGTCAACGTCCCACTGTGTCTTTGTCACAGGGACACAAACTGGGGGATGCTGACAGCCACCAGGAAGGTGGGGCCAGGAATCCCAGAATGCAATGCTGGAACAGCAGATTCAAATGTGTGAGCAGAGAGTGTTGGATGAAGCTGAACTTGCTTTGGACCAAAGACACATGACTGGAATGTGATGAAATGTCTCATTCAACACACTGCACATGTGCTGAATGTCTGCAGCTTCTCAAACTCTCAACACAAACTTCAGTCACACTCAAAACATCAAAGGCTCAAACTATGATTTCACACAATATGAAAGATTTCATTTGAAACCTTAGTGAACACTTTGAAAACTTTCTTCCAAACTGTTAAACCTGAGTGTGAATGTGGGACTTTTTGAAGGAGATTTGAGCTCAGAGATTTGATGCTGATCCACACTGAGCATCTTGTTCAGCTTCATATTTCAAACTCATTGAATGAAGATTCAAAATCCAACACTTGCTAATTGACTCTTTACTTTGGAACAATTTCATCTTCACCTTCAGTTGACTTTTATATTTCTTCACATACAAAGCAAATATTCCACATTAAGACAGAAAGAAATGTTTCTTCACTCTTTGCTTTATGATCTGTGATGTTTATAGTGACTGAAGTTAATGAGAGCTGTGTTTGACTTTTAGTATCTGACTGTTTTTAAGCTGCATCCTGTTGGTTCAGGTGTTTGGAGTTTCCATTTTCCAAACTTGTACATTCTCAACCTTCTTCAGCTCTGAACAGATGATGAAACACTCAACGCTTTCAAGCAGGAACTTTGTCTCCTAAACTCACATCTTTTATTCTTTATTCAGGTTGAGGGGCTGCAGGTTGTCAGAGATCAGCTGTGCTTCTCTGGCCTCAGCTCTGAAGTCCAACCCCTCCCATCTGAGACACCTGGACCTGAGTGAAAACAACCTGCAGGATTCAGGAGTGAAGCATCTGTGTGGTTTTCTGCAGAGTCCAGACTGTGGACTGGAGACTCTGAGGTCAGACTCCATTGTTTACTTGTGTGCTGAGATGAATATGATGTGAAAGTTGTGCTGACAGTAAAGTGCAGACATCACACTCATATTATACTGATCCACACTGAGGATCTTCATGGTAAAGTCTGTTTTCTTCTTCTGTGGTTTAGTCCACTGACTGTGGCAGAGCAATGTTGAGCTACAGATTTCAAAGCTTCATTTAACAAGAAAAAAGCTTCACTCTTTAAATCACATCCAAGTTTTTTCCACACTCACATCAACAAATATATATTCAGTATTTTCTTCTTCCAACACGACTAGAAAGTGATGAGACTAAAGTCAAAGTGACTCAGATACAGCTCTGGAAAAAATTGAGAGACCACTGCAAATTCTTCTGAAATCAATATCTCTACAGGTATGACAGCCATTCCATTCCTGTGTATGTTGAATTCCAACACAAGCACACCTGAGTCTACTTAATGAGGTACTGATTAGGTGATCACCTGAACCAAATCCTATTTAATGAGGAAAAGTAGAAAAACCACTGCTGTGGTCATCACTATGCTCTTGCAATAGGACTGGATGCATGGCACAAACAGTGCTGGTAGTACCTCAAAAGTAATAGCAATCAATAAAATAACTATTGACCATGGCAAAACAGTTGAAAAGAAAAGTTTTGTTTGAGGAAAAGAGAGAAAAAAGAGGAAAACTCTGGCTTTACTGGCAGAGGGATACAGTGAGCGTCAGGTTGCTTCCATCCTTTAAATTTCTAAGTTGACTGTTCATAAGGACAAGGTCAAGCAGCAGACACTGGGGACAACAAAGCTACCGAGCTGAAGTCACTATGTCTTTATTGAAGCAGCAGCATGTTGTCATTAATATTAATGAGAGCTGTGTTTGACTTTTAGTATCTGACTGTTTTTAAGCTGCATCCTGTTGGTTCAGGTGTTTGGAGTTTCCATTTTCCAAACTTGTACATTCTCAACCTTCTTCAGCTCTGAACAGATGATGAAACACTCAACGCTTTCAAGCAGGAACTTTGTCTCCTAAACTCACATCTTTTATTCTTTATTCAGTTTGAGTTGCTGCTGGTTGTCAGAGATCAGCTGTGCTTCTCTGGCCTCAGCTCTGAAGTCCAACCCCTCCCATCTGAGACACCTGGACCTGAGTGACAACAAGCTGCAGGATTCAGGAGTGAAGGATCTTTCTGATCTTGTGAAGAGTCCAGACTGTGGACTGGAGACTCTGAGGTCAGTAGAGGGTTGGAGTCAGTCCATGCTGCTTTCATCAGTATTGTACTAAACACAGTTCGTATCAAAGCAAAGATCCAGTGTCTCCTGTAAACCTCCAACCTTCTCAGTGGCTGCTTTCCTCATTGAAGCTGTGAGAGGAGAACGGGGACAGGCCTCAGGATGGGACAGAAAGACAGAGACACAGAGGACAGTCAGCCAATCACAGCAGCCACAAGCTAATTGTGATCTGTTGTTGTGTTCATGTCAACAGGAAATAAAGCTGGATCACAGCTGACAGCCTCACAGGATGTGTAGAGACAGTTGTCCTCATTGGTCCAACTGTCCTACCATCACATCTAATCTGAGACTGTTTGTTGTCTCATTTCAGCACTAAAGAATTGATGAGTTTGATCTTTGTCACAGCTCTGAGATCAGTCTGACTGCAGCCTGCAAATCACTGGCTCTGATTTCAGAGAAGCATCATGACATTTTGTCAGCATGTGGTCTGATACAGAGCAGAACCTCTGCTGAAGTCCAGTGATCACATCTGTATATGTGTCCATCTGTCAGATACTTTCAGTGACAGCCTCCATGTTTATTTGTCAGCTGATATTTCAGAAGCAGATCAGATGTTCATCAACACACAGAGACTCTTTCTTTAAATGGAACATGAGTTGACATGTAACAGCAGTGAATCCATCACTAAACTGTTTGTGCAGTAATGAAGCTTCATGACTCAGCAGTTTATTTCCACTGTGGACTTGAGTGAAATATTCAGAGGAAACAGACTTGATGCTAAAAGTCTCTGCAGGTGTGTGAGCTTCCAGCTCAGTGTCTTCACTCCAATACGTTAACATGAGAGCTGAGAGGAAGCTGCTACACTACACAGCTGCTCCACTTCTGCTCTGAACAGGACTGAAGTCCCTGCTGCTCTTTATACTGGATGTGCTGCATCAGTGACTGACAGCTGATGAAGTGAGTCTCTGTAAACACTGATTTATCACCTCTGTTGTCTGTCTTCTTCTCTCAACAGCTGGAGGGAGCGAGCTTTCCAAATGTGAGAGTGAAGAGGACAGTGTGTGTGTTGAGAGAGGACGAGCTGTGTCCTGATGATCCAGAGAGGTTGAAGCAGCAGCAGCTCTGATTGGTCCATGTTACTGGGAGGTAGAGTGGAGAGGAGAGCTTCATCCAGCAGTGACTGACAGAGGAACCAGAAGAAGTGGAGAAGACTCTCAGTGCTGCAGTCTGAACTGCTCTGAGAACAGCTCCACTGTCAAGTCCACCATCATCCCTGTGTGTTCCTCTGGATCTGAAAGAGAATCATCAGTGTATCTGGACTGCTCTGCTGCTGCTCTGTCCTTCTACACAGTCTCTGCAGACACACTGAGACTCCTCCACCCTCCACCTGGACTCTTCTTAATTAATCAGCTCCATCATGTGGTGTGATGGAGAATTGCAGCTAATATCCACATTATTTTTTCTGTCTTGCAGATCTTGGAGGTTCATAGTTATGCAGTAAGTTGAGGCATCATTATGTTTCTGCTGTACAAAGTACACAAGACATATATTATTATTCACCATACTTCTTCTTCTTTAGTCCTGATGAACGTTCTAATTAAATATGTTTCAGTCTCTTTACCTTGCTCTGACTGACAGGCATTATGTTGGACCTGTGTGATGAACAAATGTCATGTAAACTGTCTTTTACATTACTGTTAGCAGCTGATGTTACTTCAGTGAAAGTCTGTAGCATTGTCAGCAAAATGTTCTTTAATTATCAAAGTAAAAGTAGGTAATGTGAAGGCAGCATTTAAATATTTTATTCAGCTGCATAGAACTATTTTTACTCATTTTATAAACTGCAAGGTGTTTTGTATAAATGTTAAAACTTCGTTTGTATATATCTTAATTTACTTGTAAAATACATATCAAAAGTCCTTGCGACTCAAATGTCTTCACAACAACAGTTAGCTGTTGAAAATGTATTCATGTGTGCACAAATGTGTTATATTAAAAATGTCTTCATTTATTTATGGATTTTATTCTGAATACTGAGACACTATGTTGTTGAAACTAACAGAGAGAAGTCACATCTGTCCCAGAATGATTTTAGATCCCAGTGCTTCCACTTTGACTTCCTGGTATCATGTTGTTGAACGTGACAGACATCACTCACCTGTACTGATATGATATGATATGATATGATATGATATGATATGATATGATATGCATCATATCATATCATAGATATGATATGATAGATAAAGAGCTCCAGGTTAATGTGATAGAAACATGTTTTTCTGTATGGTCCACTCATTATTTGCATCTGTCACTGTAGCTTTTTTAGACCCATGGTGATAACTGACTTTTGTATGAATAAATCTGAAATAATGAGCTTACAGTGGGTATGGAAAGTATTCAGACCCCCTTAGATTTTTCACTCTTTGTTGCCATTAGCTCAAAAGCGTGCTTCTGTTAAATACTGAGTAAAGGGTCTGAATACTTATGGCCGTGTGATATTTCAGTTTTTCTTTTTTAATAAATCTGCAAAAAATTCCACAATGTTGTGTTTGTCTGTCAATATGGGGGCCTGTGTGTACATTAATGAGGGAAAAAAATGATGACCATGCTAATGATTTTAGCAAGTGGCTGCAATTTAACAAAGAGTGAAAAATGTAAGGGGTTTTGAACACTTTCCGTACCCACTGTATGTTTTTATTGTCCTTGTTTCAGATCAGTGAGGCACTAAAGAGTGACTTCCAGGTGTTGGCTTTTAACTCTGAGGAAGCAAAAATGAAGGTTTCCAAGAAAAGATGAGAGAGAACGACTGAAACAGGAAAACAGAGTGGGTATTAACTGCAAGTCTCTGAAACTAATAGAACTATTTTCAATCATTTGAACCCACTGAGATTTAAAATCCCTTCTTTTTCTTTTTTTTTTTTTTTTAGCAAGCAGAGCAATAAAGTGAACAATACAGGAAGTTACAGATGGACTGGTTGTTTATAACAAAAATAAACATACAATGTATATATGGGATATTGAATAGATTTAGGAGATCAGCTCGTGTAAAAAAATAAAAAAGTGAAATGTTGACTACACTTGATCAAACTATTGTATAAACTATTAGTAAACAAGTCAAATGAGAGACAGCAACAACAGGAAAAATACACATACAGGTAGACACCTGTGCAACAGCTTCAAAAATGATGGTACTCATTCACATGTAATGGGATGAAAGTGTTGTGGCGAAGTGGGAAGCAACCGTGTTAACCAGGAAGGACCCAAATGCAGGACTCTGAGACAATGAAGTGCAGAGTTCACTTTTATTGAGAAAATGGCGTGGTGGGGAAGTGAGGCTGCTTTCGGCTGAGGCAAGGCAAAGTCCGTTGCAGGTAGAAGGTAATGGGTGGAATGGTTGATGGAGCGGGGGGAGCAGGTGTCCGGGAATGATTATCCTGGCAGTGGAGAATGGACAGGTGATCCTACAGGAACAGAGGGAGGACAAGATGAGTACAAGAATCAGAACAGCTGTGTCAATAACTGGTTGAGAACGTGACGTCCCCACGCTCAATCCTGGCAAGAGAGCCACACACACACACACACACACCACCACCGACCAAACAGACAAACGAGGACAAACAATACACACAAGGCAGGGGACATACAGGATACAAAAGGAAGGAGGAGGGAAACCTGAACTAGCCCTGAACAGAAAGGTGACAAATAAAAAATTCGGACTATGAAAGAAAAAGAGACAAACTGGAAACTTTCAAGGCTGAACTGCCAACCAGGCCAAGCAGGCTGCCCTATAGGTCCTCAGACCCTGAAACCCCCTTGTTCTGAAATGTGTGTCTCAGTTTTATAAATATCAAATGAAATGATGAGAGAGAGTCTCTCTATCATCTCTCTCTTTTTTGTAATGATCTTAAACTAACACACATCAAACCTGGGGCTTTGTAGTTTTCCATCATAAGATCACTAGTTGGTGTAGGACATATAGAGTGAGGTAAAGAGGACTCAGGTGGGGCCACACATCATTTTTGCCCCCACTGCCCAGAGTGACTTTATCCAGCCATGATCTCCCTTGATCTTCTTTGCAGGATAAACTTACCAGGAACATCACAGCCTCAGGTATTTAGTTTTTTAGTCAGGGTTACAGTCACTGTGCATGGTAAAGCCTTTAATGTGCCTCTGCATGAGCTGCTATGGTTGCTGTAAATTCACACAGAGTAATGGAACAAAAGTATCCTCCACAATCTGTTGTGTTACAGAAGCTCAGCATCATTTTATTGAACAAAGTCAAATCCATTGTTTTCTTTACACAAAGTTCCACACCACTTTTTTCTTTCCTTCATGTTTTAGTGCAAATCAATAGCGTAAGATGCAAAGCAAAAATATCATTCAACCCCAATCAAAGCATAATATTCATTTCTTTTATTGAATTAAATGTAACCTTCAGACAGAAGTAACCCTGCCCAGCTGTCAACCTGCTTTTAAAGCAAACACATTCAGTGTTAGCTTGTTTAAGCTTCTTAGGGAAAAATCAGATCTTGCATATTGCACAGGTTTGCATTCATCCTCCACCTTCAGTAAATTGCTGCTTTTAAAGATACAGTAGTTTCCACTTTGAGCCGGACATTTTTCTGTAGATGAACCCACATTCATTATTTTATTGGCCAGTGTATAAGTGATGACTTTTTATGTTGTTGTTGTTTCTGTACTGTCAAGTTTTAATGTGACATTACAGCAATGAATAAAGAAATAAGCAGATAAATTAGGAAAGGAAAGAAAAAAAAGGGACATTTCCACACAGAGTAGAAAAATGTTTTTCTAATGAAGGGAAACATCAGTGAGCTCAGCAGGTTGAAGGGAGAAACACATTTATTGAGTGTTGAGTCAAAAATATGAGTTAAGCAGAGCTCCATCCTAAACTCTGTGTTAATGCTTCCAGATGTGTGATCTGCCTTCTCACCTCCGTGACCACAGCTGCTGGAGGAGAGAGTCCACCAGGAGCCAGATGAGCACCGGCACCAACAGGGTGAGACTCCTTTCTTTTACTGTCTGGGCAAAAATGTGGATCCTGTTAGATTTGTTATGAGCTTGTGCTGATTGTATGTTGATGAGAGCTGTGGATGGTGGAAGTGTGGAGTGGAGGTGTGTGCTGGAGTGTTACGTGTGTAATTTCCTTGGCTGTTGCTGTGAATGGGGGCTTTGTGGATTGGGCTGTGTGTAACAGCACCTCTGCTCTGTTTCCTCAGAGCCTCGTGTTGAATCCACAGATGTTACAGCAGCAGTCTGAGAGGACTTTAAGTCAACTAGTTTGACCTGGACCTTGACTTTCTCGCTGTGTCCATCTCTGTAACAGGCTGCTGTATGCAGGAGGAGACCAAGGGAGCAGGAGACCAGCTCCAGAGCCCTCAGCAAGAGGATGCCATGAGACTCCTGCTGTCCTGTTGGACCAGAGCCCCAGCCCTCCACCTCTGCTCCACAGACCATACCAGACAGTGTCCCGCAGGACGTCAGTGCTCTAAATGTATAGACAAGTGTTGGTTTTCACCTGCCTCATGTCTTTGTGTTGGTCAGAAGCATTTTATCCTGGCTCAGTGGTCACCACACTCATTTGTCCCACTCTGCTGCAGCAGTCTAAAGGGTGTAGCTGATGCAGTCTGACCTTCCTTCTCCTCCACTCTCTGTCTCTGTAAAATAATCCAGCCCAGAGTCCTCCCACAGCCTGTGGTCCACGTTCAGCAGGATGACGTCATGCACTTGTCCCTCTGGCCCGTCCCCCAGCCTGGTGCTCACCGTCCCTCTGCTTTTGATGCACTGGAGTTTCTCTCTTTTAGTATTTAAAAGTTCTTCTTTCAAACTTTCATTTTCTTCTACACTTTCCTAAAAAAAAAAAAGTGTATATGTTTATTGCATGTTAGTACATAGATGTAGTAGTAAGTTATGACTTTTTACTCTTTTTACTGTTTAGATAAGTTTCTAGTCTGTTTAGTGTGTAAGATACATTTTAACTCTTAATTGTATTTAATAACGCTTAATAAAAAAAGTCATGGTAAGTATTTACCCTGACTCTTTTTCCAAGTCCTTCCTTCAAACTTTGATTTTCTTCTAAAGTCAAAAAAAAAGGAAAAATGAATTAGCATTTAGCTGGTTGAAATACTTTGCTAAATACTTTGGGACTTATGTACTAAGATGCACAAAACCTGTATAAGTCCCAAAGTATTTAGAAAAGTATTTCAACCATTGAAAACATTTCTAAATGTAATAATTCTGTCGATTGAGACCAAACTGACTTCCATGACAGAGGTAAAAGGCAGTTCATATGTCAGTATAATGACAGAACATACACAACAGAAAATACTAATCAAAAGTACAATGCTTTTTTTTTTGGGATGATTTTTTATTCTTTTCTGACCTAATTTTTAGTTTATCTAAAGAATTTTTCTTTTTCTTCATTTTCCTTTAAATTAATGTTTAAAATTCTAATGTACATTTATTAACTGATGAATAAATTCAAACGTGCATTAGGTGTGTTATGTGAGAGCATGTCACACTGACTCCAGCCACTAGAGGTCAGGAGTGCACAGATTTAAAGTGTCTGATTATGTCAGTTTCTGAGTCTCACAGTCTGAATTAATGTGAGTGATTTACAACCCAAACCTTCACATCTCCTGAGCTCTGGAGCCTGAAACCAGTGGAACACACATTCATTTAGCTGTCAGATGAATAAACAATGCAAGTGGTAACTGTAAGTGGTAACAGTTGGTCTAATGACTGTAGTGATATTTCAGTATTTCAGCAGCTTTAGCAGCAGTTCTGTTTTTTCATCCATCGCTGTGCTCACTTTTTCTCTGAAGTTTCCACAGACAGTTGAAGCTGTTCAGCTCGTTGGAGTCTTATCTTCACCTAAACAGGGAGATTCAACTATTCTGAGCATCTGAACCTCGTAGACGGTCGGTCAGATTATCTATCACACACTCAGAGGAAAGATCCAGTGAAGCTGTTTAATTCTCTCCTGTCTCTCTTCTCAGATACACCATCACACACCAGCCTGATTCAGCATCACATGGATGTGGGGGATGCTCAGTATATTAACCACGTTCCTACTGGATGCTGGTAGGAAAGAGTCAACAGATGGAGAAGGAGAGAGACGACATGTTAGAACATGGGATAGCTGAACCAGTGCTCTGCTGCGTCTGTCCATATCTGATGGTAGATAAGGCTGATGTGTCAGATAGATAGAGAGATAGATAGATAGATAGATAGATAGACATCAGCTGGCTGCAGTGTCATGTACTAATAACCTCTTCATTCGTTTTTGTTTCCAGGTACAGAAAGGTCCCATTCTCTTCTTCTGTATCTTGAACAGGTGAGGAATCCCCTGAAGATGAGTTCATGCAGCTCCCACGCTGTCTGTGAGAAGCAGTGTTGGAGCTGGTCTGATGAAGCACTCACTCAGCTCCAACACTGCTTCTCACAGACAGAGTGGGAGCTCCTCAAACACGAGGACCTGGCTGAACACACAGAAGCTGTACTGAACTACATCAGGTTCTCTGTGGAAGGGTTAGGGTTAGGACTTCTCCAATCAGAAAGCCTGGATGAACACCCACATCTGGTCATTCCTCAGAGTCCCTGACTCCGCCTTCAGGTCAGGTGATAGGGCATGGTACAGCGCCACTAGAGCTGTAAATACAGGATTCATTTCTTTTTCAGTCTATTTACGCGAAATGATCTAATCACTCAAAGGGCCTTACACTTAGGCCAGTTGTGTGTGCCAACTTTGGCATTGAGGCAGGGCTCTAATTCCTTAAAGATGGAGCATTATTTCTCACAGGACTAAGGTTAGAGGATTGAGATTTGGTCCTTACTTTGTGGAGTTTTCTTTTTCTCCTTTTTCTTTTTTTTGTGGGTTTTCTCCCACAGGGTTTCACACAATCAGCTAGAGGTCCAGTGTCAGTCCACTGTTGGTGGAGTCACAGACACAGACCAACAACAGGAGAACCTGGAGCTCCAGGAGTCATTAAGATCAGAGTGTAATAGTATCTGTGACTTTATGCATGGGAGTGTCAATAATATTAACCAGTAACTGTGTGGTGGAATCTTTTCAACTTCCAGTCTCTTCATACTCTTTAATCACAGTCATCTCTGCTGGTCTTGAAGTAAGAATTTGCTCCACATTCTCAAAAAGAAAACATTATAAACATATTTACAACTACACTTAGATCTATGTTGTAAGCAAATACATTCATCTAATACCTATTACATACATATTACTTGCATTTTTTAGGAATTATTTCAAATAATGATTAAAATCTAGTTGTATACAAGTTGGAAAACAATTGAATTTTTTGCAAGCACACTGTCCATCAAAGGCTGGCATCCAGAATCACTTGTGTCTCTGCTTAAAGTGCTTGAGACTGACAGTGTATCTGTCAGACTTGGAGAGGAGGAGCCTTCACACCCTTGCTGCAGGACACTTAGATCTGAAGATCACACACACACAAGTATAAGGCAAATAAAATCTAAAGTCCAGCACATTAAAACTATATCACAGACCTGGCTGGATATTACCTGTCTCAAGACAAAACATTACCATTACCTATAACTCTGCTTACCACAAGTAGTGAGGGTCACATATTCTGTCAGGTCTGAACCATCAGCCAGGTTCATAGATGCTTCAGTAGATGGGAGGTCTGAAATGCAGACAACACATACAGCTTAATATGAACTGATTAAATACTGTACTTTGGAATTCTTATCATCCACTTCTCACAATCACATATTTTTGTCTGTGTCAAGATACAAATCTCTCAAAATATAAGTGCAGCAAAATATGAATTTTTAAATGTCCTACCATCATCACTGTAGATGAAAAACACAGATCTTTGAAACATCCTCATCCACCTCTGCTCCCTGTTGATCTGTGACTTTCAGTGTTGTAGTCTCTGGGATAAGAAACTTCTGCTGGACTATACCATAACAACTCCACGTTACAAAATGTTTACATCTTTATTAATTTAATACTAAACATCTGACTGACCTACACTGAGAAAACCTGAGAAGCAAGCCTCTTCCAGTTTAATGTCCTTCTTCTTCGCGAAATTATTCTCTTAAAACACCGACATGCGGTTGCATTGTTGGATGGTTATTTCCAAAACAGTATTAATTACCTTCAATATGCGCGTCGTCATTAATTTGTGAAGCTTATCAAACAGTTTGTCATTACCGTCATACAGACACATCACACGCCACAGACAGTATGGCCGACATTAACGTTTGAGTGAAAGCTAACAGCTCCACAATGGCAGCTAAGGACAGTTAGCTAACTAATGCTGCGGGAGCTACTTGCTCTAAATAATGCTACCCAAATAGTAAAAAATGTAACTCTGACCAGGGTTATATGTCAAATCCCTGGGTGTTAAAGTAACACCACTGAGGGAGTTAAAGGAGGAACTCTGACAGTGTTGAATGTTTAACTATTTTGAAAGTGTTAATCTAACTCCACACAGTGTGGAGCCATATAAACCCTGGAAAAGTGTTGAAATCAACTGTGGGAGTTAATTCGACTCCGGACTTTTTGCTGTGGCGGGTCAGAGGCTGAGATGAAAGGTTGTTCACCTTAATCCACTGTCACCTGTCCCACAGACAGATCCAAATCCACTGGATCAGCTGGGATCTTCTCTCCTATAATAATGATAATAAACATCATTTATATAGTTTATTTTATAGTAAGTCTGTAAAAACACTAAGTTAAATCTGATTTAGTTGAAAGCACATGAAACATGATTTTAACAAACAGAAATTACAACAAAGTGAAACACGTTCTAAACTTGTAAACAACACAGAAACACACACAATGAAACACAGTGAACAGAAAACACATCAGGTTCATAGCAACTACCAACATTTAACCATAACTAGGCTTTGTTGATAATGTATACAGGGTTAACAGTAATGGTGATCTCAGGTTTGACACACACATACACATACACATACACATACACACACACACACACACACACACACACACACACACACACACACACACAGACCATGTGACTTCCTGTAAATGGAGAGGGGAGGAGCAGGTGAAACTGAAAGTGTTCAGTCAGTCAGTTCAGACGCCATTTTAACTGAACAGAGCAGGAGGAGGAAAACTGAAAGCTGAGGCAGGGTGAGTGTTAATACAACATTATCATTATTTTACTGTCAAAGTCTCTGTCAGATTTCTCCCTGTGTACTGTTTCAAACAAAGCAGGACTGTGGTTATGAGGTGGTTTTCAATTCATCACTTTCATTCTTGAAAGGAATCTTGATCCTGTTTGTTCCTTTTTCTTTGTCCTCTGAGATTTTAAACAGGCTTGTTTAGCCCAGGGGATGTCAGGCTGGAATATATTCCAGCACGACTAAGATGGCGGCGCGTGTGCAACGCGAGGCTCAGCGTCTCCCCAGTTTTTGCAAAATTGCAGTAGTTTTCCTGCTCATCTCGGGTCTGTTCGTACGGAACAGCTTTTCTTTAACATCATACATCCGACAGGAGCTTTTGGATATCAACCTACGCTTCTCCAACAGTTTTATCGCCGATCTTCGACTCATCCCCGAGATCTCCAGAACACCCGAGTCTAGGCACACTAACCAGCCGGGCGGAAGACCTCGCAGGCGGCGTCGAGATCGTAAACAGAGACGGGGAAAGCGTGGAGGGCTAAGAGCTAAGCTAAAAACAACACCGCACCGGCTCTCTCTACCCAGTGTTTTCCTCGCAAATGTACGGTCATTGGTGAACAAACTGGACGAGATACGACTCCGCATCAACAGCTGTAAGAGACTTCTGGACTGCAATGTCATGATTTTCACAGAAACATGGCTACACAGCGGCATACCCGACAATGCTATTGAGCTAGCCGGACGCCACACACTCCGGGCAGATAGAACGGCAGATGACTCCGGTAAGACCAGAGGCGGAGGACTGTGCATTTATGTAAACAATGCTTGGTGTACGAACTCTGTCATCGTTGGGAGACACTGCTCAGCTAACCTAGAGTTTCTCATGGTTAAGTGTAGACCTTTTTATCTGCCATGGGAGTTTACCTCCACCATTATCACTGCAGCCTACATTCCCCCAGATGCTAATGCCAAGCTTGCTATGAGGGAACTTCATGCAGCCATTAGTAAACAGCAGACTGCTCACCCGGAGGCTGCATTTATTGTGGCGGGTGACTTCAATCATTCTAATTTAAAGACTGTGCTCCCAAAATTTCACCAGCATGTTTCCTGCCCCACCAGAGGAGACAAAACTTTAGACCACGTTTATACAAACATTGCTGGAGCTTACACTGCCTCCCCCCTCCCCCACCTGGGACAGTCTGATCACCTTTCTTTGTTCCTCATTCCTAAATATTCACCCCTCATCAACCGTGTGAAGCCAACAGTGAAGACCATCAAAGTGTGGCCAGCAGGGGCAGACTCTGTACTTCAGGACAGGTTTCTACACACAGACTGGAGTATGTTTGCTTCTCAGGCCACCTGTGGCTCCCATACGGACATTGACACCTATGCCTCCTCTGTACTGTACTATCAACACCACCATCGACAGCATTACAACACAGAAACAGATCACCACATACCCTAATCAGAAGCCATGGATGAACAAGGAGGTGCGGCTCCTGCTGAAGGCCCGGGACACCGCCTTCAGATCAGGTGATGCACAAGCCTACAGTGAATCCAGAGCTAACCTGAAGAGGGCCATCAAAAAGGCCAAGCACTGCTACAAGCTAAAGGTGGAGGAACATTTTACCAACTCCGACCCCCGACGCATGTGGCAGGGCATCCAGGCCATCAGTGACTACAAGCCCAGCAACGTCACACCGGCAGCTACAGATGTCTCCTTCCTCAACGAGCTAAATGACTTTTATGCTCGCTTTGACAGAGACAACAAGGAGATGGCCACCAAGACAAAACCCTCAGCAGACCATCAGCCCCTCATGTTCACCTCTACAGATGTCTACAATGCACTAAGCCGGATCAATGCACGCAAGGCTGCTGGCCCAGACGGCATTCCTGGACGCGTGCTCAGGGCATGCGCGGAGCAGCTTGCAGGGGTCTTCATGGACATCTTCAACCTGTCCCTCACCCAAGCGGCTGTGCCAACATGCTTTAAGTCCACTTCCATCGTGCCAGTGCCAAAACACTCCTCCCCAGCGAGCCTGAATGACTACCGCCCTGTAGCACTCACACCTATAGTTATGAAGTGCTTTGAGCGACTGGTCCTGGCTCACCTCAAAAACTGCCTCCCACCCACACTGGACCCTTACCAATTTGCCTATTGCAGCAATAGGAGCATAGAAGATGCAGTATGCACAACTCTGCACTCTGTACTCACACACCTGGACAACAATAACACCTACGCCCGAATGCTGTTTGTCGACTTCAGCTCGGCATTCAACACCGTCATCCCCTCCAAGTTGACCACTAAACTTGGAGAACTGGGCATTGACACCTCCCTCTGTAACTGGATTACGGACTTTCTGACTAACAGACCTCAGCATGTCAGGTCAGGCCACATCTGCTCCAACACCACCACACTCAACACCGGCGTACCACAGGGCTGTGTGCTGAGCCCATTCCTCTACTCCCTCTTCACCCACGACTGCAGACCTGTAAATGGATCCAACACCATTATCAAGTTTGCAGATGACACCACGGTGATTGGCCTCATCAGCAACAACGATGAGACTGCCTACAGGGAGGAGGTACAGCACCTGGCCACGTGGTGCGGCAACAATAACTTGCTCCTGAACACCAGCAAGACAAAGGAGCTTATTGTGGACTTCAGGAGGGTGAAAAGAGGCACACACAGCCCCATTCACATCAATGGGATGGCTGTTGAACGTGTCTCCAGCTTCAAATTCCTGGGGACTCACATTACAGAGGACCTGTCCTGGTCCACCAACACCTCCAGCCTGGTCAAGAAGGCTCACCAGCGCCTCTTCTTCCTGAGGACACTGAAGAAGAACCACCTATCTTCAGCCGTTCTGGTGAACTTCTACCGGTCTGTGATTGAGAGCATCCTGACCAGCTGTATCACAGTCTGGTATGGAAACTGTTCAGTCGCTGACCGAAAGGCACTGCAGCGGGTGGTGAAAACTGCCCAACGCATAACTGGGACTCCACTTCCCTCCATTGAGGAGGTCCAGAGAAAACGCTGTCTGCGACGAGCTCGCAACATTCTCAAGGGCTCCTCTCACCCTGCAAATGGTCTGTTTAACCTCCTGCCCTCCAGGAGACGCTTCAGGAGCCTCCGAACAAGAACCAGTAGACTCAGGAACAGCTTTTTCCCCACAGCTGTTTCCTTATTGAACTTAGCCCCCCTGTAACCCCCCACCTCCACCTCCCACACCAACCCTGCCCCCCGACGACACCCCCCCCCCCCATTACCCACACACACCAACCATACTCCTCACACCACCCACTTTTCTTCTTTATATAGTGTACATATATTCATAAATCCATCTATATAGTAAGTTCATATTACCTGTATATCTGTACATACACTTAGATACATAATGCATCTGTATAGTATGTTCATAATACTTATTTAACTGTACATACTGTTATAAAACACTCATCTGTATATCATGTTTATATATATTCATATATGTATATATCTAATGTGAATACTGTACATATTGCACTTTTTTTTTGCCATATCCTGCACTTGCTGCTTTTGCACTTCTGGTTAGATGCTAACTGCATTTCGTTACCCTGTCCCTGTACATGTGTAATGACAATAAAGTTGAATCTAATCTAATCTAATCTAATCTAAAAAATTCTCACACTGAACTATGGAGACAGAATACAAATATATAGCTATATATTTTGTCTGTGTGTGTGTGTGTGTGAGGATAAGGTCAAGTGTTAGTTAATGTCTCATATTTGGTCTGTGAGAATGTAAAGATTGATCTGTGAGAAATCTTTTAGTTCTTTGCATCCTGTTGTGTAGCACACACAGCTTCAACACAGCAGAGTTGTGTCTCTATAGATACATGTGTGAAGGTATCACTGACATCAGGTGAACTATAAATGAGTTTGGGGAATCTGGATGTAGAGGATGAGGCCTTAGTTTAGCTCCCATGCCGGGCAGACGACAAGAGGAAACCAGCAGAGGATGTGATGAAATGTGATCCCATCATTCTCCTCCAGAGGGAGTTTAGTCTCTGCTATAAACTGCTCTATGTGATGGGATTGTTGGTGAGTACCTGCCAGATAGTGGTCCACGGAGCTACAGTGGCATGCAAAAGTTTGGGCACCCCTGGTCAAAATTTCTGCTAATGTGAACAGTTAAGCAAGTGGATCATGAAATGATCTCCAAAAGGCATAAAGGTAAACATGAAACACTCTTTTGCAATATTTTAAACAATATCAGTGCATTATTTTTGTTTTCTACAATTTTAGAGTGAAAAAGGGAAAGTATTGTGGAAAATTTTTTATTGCTAATTTAGAACTACGCTGTACCTAAAACCCATCCTTTGTACAAGTCTGCCCACATTTGCATGCCACTGTATATATACATATGAAGGGAGCCAAAAAGAGGAAGGCAGGAAGCACTGTGTTGACTTGAAAGTGATGAAGTTTTGTTTTTTGTTTTTTTCTTTTTTGTTTTTCTTTTTTGGAGAATGTGATCATATTATTGGTGAGAAAAGGGTCGACAACTGTTACTGTTGTTTTTTTCTAATAAAAACCAGAATTGTGACACTGTGTAGTTCACTGTAGGCACATTACTTATGTCAATACATTCACATTCCCACTTTACTGACATTATTACAACCCCAGCTCCGGGGGTGGGAACACAGGAGTAAACAGAGCCTGCTGGCTGAGAGGGACAGTGAGGAGAAGGGGAAAGAGGACAAGGAGGAGGAGGAGGAAGGACCTTTCGTAGGTGGATCATGTGCTGCTGGTTGTATAGGAGGAGCTGGGTGATTGGGAGCTTCCTGACACAAGGAACAAAACAGCAGATACACAAAACACTACACAGACCATGATTAACATTTATAGCTGTAATTTGTCAACATGATTCCACTGAACTGGTACAAAGAATAAAGAGCCTTGGTTTGTTTTAATGTTTTGAATCAAATAAGTTTGAAATTAACAAATTTCTGGCTCAATGAGATGAAACTCATGACTCATGAGACAAAAAAAAAATCACATCACATCAGCTGTAAAAGCTTCACAAACAGTGTGCCATTATTAAGATACACATTATTCGTTGTGTCCAACATTATACATAAGATTAAACATGTTGTATCATGAAAGAAATATGGATTCAGTTTCCATTTGAAGTGACAGAGAATTCAGAGTTTGACCTAAAAATTGAATTTGTCATTTCTGTGTTTAATGACTCTTTGTCTTTCACAGATGTTTTGTATTTCACAGTTAACACAATAATTATTACGCTTTTTGATTTGATTGTGATTCATGTGATTGAAGTGAATATTAGGCAGATTCACACTGACATGAACATCTGATTGTTTTCATGCTGCATCCACTAAGTCATGAACTTTTTTATGTTGAATACAACAGGTCAATCAATGGATCAGTCAGTCAGACTTTATTTGTGTAGCACTTCTCATACAAGCACCTTGTAACACAAAGTGAAATAAAAAATAAATCTAAGTGTAGAAACACTAAGAAAATGCTAAAAGAGAGAAAAAGAGCTGAAGTGAGTAAAACAATAAATCCCCAAAATTGTGGTCTGTATCAGAGGAAGGTTTGTGTGATGAAACACAATGAACAGAAAATATAAACACATCAGGTTCATAGCAACTACCAACATTTTAACTAGGCTTTGTTTACGTATACAGGGTTAACAGTAATGTTCACACACACACACACACACACACACACACACATGCACATGCACAAACACAAACGTACATACACAGACAGATAAGATAAGATAAGATAAGATAAGATAAGATAAACCTTTAATAGTCCCACAATGGGGAAATTGCACTGTTACAGCAGCAGAAAAAACACTCAGGATTTACACAATAATACACAATAATAATAAATACTATAAACAGTAAACAGTATGAAAAAAGAAGAAGAAGAAGGCTGCACATAAAGCACCAGTTTTTAAGTCCAGAACAGAGTATGTGTGCAAGTGGTTTGTGTGCATGTGGTTTGCTCAGCACAGCTGGTTGTACAGTCTAACAGCCGCAGGAAGGAAGGACCTGCGATAACGCAGACCATGTGACTTCCTGTATACGTGTATACGGAGAGGGGAGGAGCAGCTAAAACTGAAAGTATTCAGTTAGTTCAGACTCCATTTTAACTAAACAGATCAGGAGGAGGAAAACTGAAGGCTGAGGCAGGGTGAGTGTTAATAAGACATTATTATTATTTTACTGTCAAAGTCTCTGTCAGTTTTGTCCCTGTGAACTGTAGAGAGAAGAAGACTCAGGATGAAATTCTATCCACACAAAGAGACAGAAAAGGAGGATGAGAATGTTGAGTGTGTTACTTCCTGTTCTCTCAGTCTTGCATGCGACTCTTGATCAGACTTGTGTGTCTGAGTTCACAGTCTGTTTTACTGGTTTCCTTCTCAGACTGACTGAAGTCAAGAAGATGAGTGTTCGTGTGAAGCGAGAGGACAGAGCAGAGTGTCCAGGATCCAGCTGTCTGTCTATGAAGAGTGACTGGTCCAAACAGTTTAATCCTCCATTCTTCAGTATTGAACCTGGACCCTCAGACACAAAGTAAGAGAACTGCTACAAACCTGTGAACCTCCAAACTTTGGGCTATAACAGTGTTTAGTGTGTTGAGGTCCTGCAGTTGTCGTCTCTGTCTGTAACAGCTGCTGTAGTGTCGACAGAAAATCAGTTCTTCCTGGTTCTTCTGGCTCATCAGTGTATTAATACTGACTGCTGAGGCTGCTTGTTTCTTTTGAAATGATCTGATTAAAGAACATTTTTACTTTCACTGATTTTCCATATTGTTCTTACTACCAATAAATCCCATATGCAGAGTCAAACCCACACAGAATGTGTATCACAGCCTGATAGATCTGATTCCTCTGAGCCAGGAAATATTAAAACACATCAGTGAACCACACTGTTACACTGGGTGACATGTTCCTTCATGTTCGTGAACACACACACACACACACACACACACACACACACACACACAAACAGTCCCCAAGAAATGCAATATTTGCTCCTGTTTCTCTGATAAAAACTACAGACAACAGGTGTCTTAGGAAATTAATGAGCCTTTTTAAAAAATAGTATTTATAAAGATTTTCATCTTCAGTATGAACATTTAATGATCAATTGACACAACAGTGTTGTTTATGGATGCTGGTGTGTTGCCTCCATCCTTCAGTATAGTGTTCAGTGCTACAATGGTGACGCTGCAGGACGTCAGCTGAGAGTTCCCAGAATGACTTTGTCCTCAGACAATTTATCAGTGATTGATGTGATATGAATAAAAATGTGTTTGTGTTTTCAGAGGTCAGGACCACAGACTAAGAGCAGAGTCTCCAGGATCCAGCTGTCCTATGAAGGGGGACTGGTCCACAGACTTAAATCCTCTAGACATCAGTAATGAACCTGGACCCTCAGACACAAAGTAAGAGACTGTTTCTAGTGTAAACTGACCTGAAGATGATTCAGTTCTCAGACATATTTGAAGGAAACAGGGAGACACCAGGGGCCAGATCCATAAAACTCTGTGTCCACACAAAGACAGAAATATGCACACACACTCTTTTCACCAGATTTATAAAGCAGAGCTTTCTCATGTTACTGTTTTATCAGTCTCAGTCGGTGTGAGAGTTGGTGTATGAACATGAGCCTGATTGCCACTTCCAGAGTCTGTAGACCTGTCACTGAAAAGAAGGACAAAGAAGAAACACAGTGTCTCCAGGTTGGAGGTTCCACTTTAATGATTTACACGTCCGAGCCTTTAACAGCTTCCAGACATTGTGAACCAAATCTGGATATTTGTTCACAACAATCAACAGAACATTTAGTGTCAGCACAGGTCGTGCTGCTAAAATCATTTGTTGTCAGGTTTCTGGGATTTAATGACTGTTGGAAAGGAGCAGAATGTCCTCACACTGGACTGTAGCTCCCAAAAAAGTTTGATTAGACTGAAAAAGGAAACACTTGAGTTAAATGGCCAACATGACAACGAGCTAATAGGACTCAATACATCATCAAGATAAAATACATTATCAGAGCCTGAAAGAATCCCAACAATCTCACAGTAATCCACCCAAAACATCCAAGAGTATTTCAGCAAGTTCAAATATTTGTTGGAAAATGTATAAGATATAAAATCTGAGAGAAAGATCCAGAACAAGAGCTGGACTGCAGACAGTCAGTCAGAGCAGCACTGTACAAAGTAAGACTGTACATCTGTCTGCTCATGTCATCATCTCTGAAAACAGGACCTGTGCTTTGATAGAGAGTCATTTGTTCTATCATACAGCTTTGACATTTAAGATGATTATAAATACAACAAAATGAAAAAGCTTTTCTTTGCTTGTCTTTAGTTTTTATGCAGCTGATGAAAGAAATGAGCAGATTCTCAGATTCTCTTTCTTTACTCTGACATTATTTCTTCTGTGTCAGCAGATTTTCAGCAGATAGTGGTCTGCAGGAGGTTTTAGATGAACATAAGATCAGTCTGAGGAGGAGATGTGAACGTGTGACTGAAGGAACTGAAGGAGCAGGAAGTGAAACCCTCCTCAACAGGATCTACACTGAGCTCTACATCACAGAGGGACAGAGTGAAGAGGTTAATACCCAACATGAGGTGAGGCAGCTGGAGACAGCTTCCAAGATGAAAACCTTCCATGACGCTCCAGTCAAGTGCCACGACATCTTTAAAGCCTTACCTGACCAACAGAGACGCATCAGAGTCGTTCTGACGAATGGCGTCGCTGGTGTTGGAAAAACCTTCTCAGTGCAGAAGTTCACTCTGGACTGGGCAGAGGGCTCTGAAAACCAAGACGTCAGTCTGCTGGTTCTGCTTTCGTTCAGGGAGCTGAACCTGATCAAAGATGAGCAGTACAGTCTTCTCATGCTGCTCCATGTTTTCCATCCAACATTAAAGAAGCTCACAGCAGAGAAGCTCGCTGACTGTAAAGTGTTGTTCATCTTTGACGGCCTGGATGAAAGCAGACTTTCACTGGATTTCAGCAACAGGGAGGTCGTGTCTGATGTCTCACAGAAGTCATCTGTCAACGTGCTGCTGACAAACCTCATCCAGGGGAATCTGCTTCCCTCTGCTCTGGTCTGGATAACTTCCCGACCTGCGGCAGCCAATCAGATCCCTCCTGCATGTGTTGACAGGATAACAGAAGTACGAGGCTTCACTGATGCCCAGAAGGAGGAGTACTTCAGGAGGAGATTCAGTGATGAAGAGCTGTCCAGAAGAATCATCTCACACATCAAGACGTCCAGGAGCCTCCACATCATGTGTCAGATCCCAGTCTTCTGCTGGATCTCTGCTACAGTTCTGGAGCACATGTTGACCACAGAGCAGAAAGGAGAGCTGCCCAAGACCCTGACTGACCTGTACTCACACTTCCTGCTGGTTCAGACAAAGAGGAAGAAGCACAAGTATGATGAAGGACATGAGACGAGTCCACAGGAGCTGACGAAGGCTGACAGGGACATTCTTCTGAAGCTGGGGAGGCTGGCGTTTGAACATCTGGAGAAAGGAAACATCATGTTCTACCAAGAAGACCTGGACCAGTGTGGTCTTGGTGTCACAGAGGCCTTGGTTTACTCAGGAGTTTGTACAGAGATCTTTAAAAGAGAGAGTGTGATCTTCCAGAAAACAGTCTACTGCTTTGTTCATCTGAGCATTCAGGAGTTTCTGGCTGCAGTCTACATGTTCCACTGTCACACAGAGAGGAAGACAAGAGAGCTGAGGACTTTCCTGGGACAAGACGACGAACAACAGGACTCAGACTCTTTTAGCTCGTTGAGACATATGAGACGTAGGAGACATATGGACGAATATTACTATAACAGCCACTCATCACTCGATGTCCTCCTGAGAGATGCCATGCGGAAATCCCTCCAAAGTAAAAATGGCCACCTGGACCTGTTTGTTCGCTTCCTTCATGGCCTGTCTCTGGAGTCCAACCAGAGACTCTTAGGAGGCCTTGTGGGTCAGACAGAGAACAGACCAGAAATCATCCAGAGAGCCATCGAAAATCTGAAGGAGAGGAACAGAGGTGATTTCTCTCCTGACAGAAGCATCAACATCTTCCTCTGTCTGATGGAGATGAACGACCGCTCAGTACATCAGGAGATCCAAGAGTTCCTGAAGTCAGAGAACAGATCAGAGAAGAGACTCTCTGAGATCCACTGTTCAGCTCTGGCCTACGTTCTGCAGATGTCAGAGGAGGTTCTGGATGAATTGGACCTGAACAAATACAACACATCAGAGGAGGGTCGACAGAGACTGATCCCAGCTGTGTGGAACTGCAGAAAGGCTGTGTAAGTCCAGACAGGATCTTTAACATTATCAGTCAGTGTAGATTAGTAGTTTAATTTTTCTCATATATGCACAGTATGAAATTATTCTCATTATTCTCATAATAGTTTTATAATCTTTAGGTCAGCTGTGTGTTTTTCTGGAGCTGTTTGTCAAACGTAGATTTTTCAGTTGGTTGTGATTATTCTTGTTAAGTTTTTCTGTTTATTTTTAAAAAACAGTTACATTCTACATTAATTTGTTAATTTATTCATGTTATTTTCAGTCTTTTTGTTTTCATGTAAACCTGATAAATCAAATTCACATTTCAGGTGATTCAACTCTACTGAAAACATAATTATGAATATTATCTTCCATTTCTGCCAATAGATCCCCCTAAATCCTCCACACTGCTCCTTTAAAGTCTTTCCATATTTTGTGTTAAATCAAATCAAATCAAATCAGGCTTTATTGTCATTTTGCTGTACATACAACTGTAGTGCAGACAAAATGAGACAGTGTTTCCTGGGTTCAGGAGAGTGAAGTTAAAAAAAAAGTTGTAATAATAAATACTAAGTGTGCTGTCTTTAAAAGTTAAAAATAAAATCTAAAGTTCATAAGTTAAAAGTGTTAAAAAGTATAAAAATGGAAAATATGTATTTTTCTTTAGTTCATAGAAATTGTATTAGAGTGAGTGTTCTGTACTTTTCTTGGTTTTTGGAAACAGCGACAGAGTGAGCGCTCTTTCCGTTAATATTCTAACTCGGATCTTTGCCGCTCCGCTCCGCTCTGCTCCGTTACTTCAGTCAACAAGTTAAGTCAGTAACGTAGACACGTGCTCATAAAGTTGGTTAATGTGGTTGCACACGCTTCAGCCTGAGAACATTACAGTCTGTAAGTATTGTGTGTGTGTGTGTGTGTAGTTTCCAAAGTGATATGTTTATTGTGTTGTGTTGTTAGCATTCTATGTTAGCAGCTACCAACAAACAAGCTAACTTGCGTATTATCTAGGTGTTTGTTTGCTAGCCCATTATATTTTGTAGTGAACAGTAGTGTAGTGATGTTTAACAGTCACAGTGTGTCTGTGACTTAAGTAAAAGCAAGAAAAGTCACACCTCACATTCTTCATTGGAGGACAGACCTTATCTGGCTGTCTAGCCTCATAAGGGTACGCGTGGTGAAGGCAGGACACTAAGTAAATAGAAAAGAAAAACACACTCAATCCCTGTGAACAGCCCCCTCCCCCTGACCCTCCACCTTCAAGACCCCACCCCGACTCCCCACATACCTCCCCTTATACAGTCTATGCTCCCCAAATATACTGCAAGATGCCCATTGTGCAAGATTGTCAGTAAATGTCCACAGCAGCAGACTGTCATTAAAGTGCCAGTGCTGAGCATTAAAGAGGCCAGTGCTGTCTTTGGGTTAGTAATGGTGGATATGTCTGTGATTCAGCTGTTCAGTGCTCTAACAGCTTGTGGTAGGAAGCTGTTGATGAGTCTGGAGGTTCTGCCTTTTATGCTCCAAGACATGTGTGTTTTCTCTCCTGGTGTAGAGGAGAGTAGAATCAGGAAACACAAACCTTCAGCCAAGAACAGAGGTCTGAATATATCAGAGCAGAATGAGAGAATTCACTATTCTTCTACACATTTGTCTGAGTCAGACTGATGAAGCTTCATTCAGCTGCAGCTGAACTCATGAAGTCATTTCTTACAGTGTAGTTGTGTTAGGAGGAGACCACTTCACAGTCAGTGTGGACCACAGGAAGGACGACTGCCACCAAAGACTCTTTAAATCAATGTGTGACATCTTACTGTTGGTTGAAGTCAAGAAATGTGAATTTGTCCTTTAATGTTGTTTAATTACACAAAGTTCAGGAAGAAGAAGGTCATGTAAAACCTTCAATGATGAAGAGGATTTGAGTCCAACATGTCTGATTTGATCTTTATCTTCTAATTCCAGACTTGACTGAGCTCAGCAGCATGTTATGAATCTGTGTTGACATGAATAGTTGTATGAATGTTGTGGTGACATTTGGATAATGTGTGTAGAAGGCTGACATTATGATGATCCACAATAAGAGAAGGACAAAGTCCCTCTACTCATGTTAGTGAAAGCTCATTGATTAGGACATATCTGATTGGATTAGAAATGATTTTTATCCACATGATTTATTCTTTATTCAGTTTGAGTTCCTGCAGTTTGTCAGAGATCAGCTGTGCTTCTCTGGCCTCAGCTCTGAAGTCCAACCCCTCCCATCTGAGACACCTGGACCTGAGGGACAACAAGCTGCAGGATTCAGGAGTGAAGCTGCTGTGTGGTTCTCTGGAGAGTCCACACTGTAGACTGGAGACTCTGAGGTCAGACTGAGAGACAGAAAGAAATGTTTCTTCTCTCTTTGCTTTATGATCTGTGATGTTTATAGTGACTGAAGTTAGGGGTGTGCGATATGACGATTTTAGATCGGGAAGACGATCTTGATGTTGACGATCTGCCAGAGGAGAGAGATCGTATTATCGTCTATAGGACACATTCTATTAATTGCAGCTCTATGCTTGCGCACAGAAGCACGAAATTTTTTTTTTTCCTTGGGCAACTAACAGCCTGCTTCACGTGAACATGACCAACCAATCATGGCAAAGTACGAGCAGTGCAGATTTTTTTTTTTTTTTTTTTTTTAACTAGCCTCGCTGTTTTAGTCAAGCTGTAGCGGGTAGCCATGGCCGACTACGAAAGGTAAAGCTTGGAGTTGGTCCCCAAAAAGAACTCCAGTCGTATGGACAGTGTTGGGGAGTAACATCGTTCATTTAGAGAATAAATATAAACTCGTGAAACAAAGAAGTATCGTCACGTAATCCATTGATTTCAACAATGTAACTGTATTCTGAATACTATCTATTTAAACTGTAACTGTAATGGAATACAGTTACTCATAATGTGTATTCTAAATACGTAACGCCGTTACATGTATTCCGTTACTCCTCAACACTGTGTATGGAACTGGTTTGGGTTTTCTCCAAACGACAAAGCGCAAACACAACGAACCTCTTTAACCACCTGAAGAGGCAGCATCCGAAACTATTAGCTGAGAGCCAAGCAGCGAGGCCAACCACACATCAGCCAGTGGTAACGGCTAAAGACATTACACAGAAACAACCAACTATAACACAAGCCTTTGATAAAAGCACGCTGTGTGAGAGAAGTAGCAAACGGTGGAAAGAGGTGACTTTTTTATCTTTAAGTTTTTACAAAGAAAATAGTTTGGTTCTAAATTAACTTCACTGTAAAAATGAACTGTGATAAAATCGTGATTGTGATTTTACCATTAAAAAATCGTGATGTGATATTTTTGCCATATCACCCACCCCTAACTGAAGTTAATGAGAGCTGTGTTTGACTTTTAGTATCTGACTGTTTTTAAGCTGCATCCTGTTGGTTCAGGTGTTTGGAGTTTCCATTTTCCAAACTTGTACATTCTCAACCTTCTTCAGCTCTGAACAGATGATGAAACACTCAACGCTTTCAAGCAGGAACTTTGTCTCCTAAACTCACATCTTTTATTCTTTATTCAGGTTGAGTTACTGCAGGTTGTCAGAGATCAGCTGTGCTTCTCTGGCCTCAGCTCTGAAGTCCAACCCCTCCCATCTGAGACACCTGGACCTGAGTTACAGTAAGCTGCAGGATTCAGGAGTGAAGGATCTGTGTGGTTTTCTGCAGAGTCCAGACTGTGGACTGGAGACTCTGAGGTCAGACTCCATTGTTTACTTGTGTGCTGAGATGAATATGATGTGAAAGTTGTGCTTTATTCAGTATTTATTAGGTCAAATCTCCTTCAGAATTTCTAACATTCAAAGTGTGAAATGGTTGAAAGGAAGTTGTGAAAGTGCTGACTCTGATTTTCAAAGTGATTTTTAAAGCTTTGAAAATGATTTGGATTCTGACTCTTACAGTCCACATTGACAGTGTCAGCAGTTTGACTGAGTTGAGCTTGTGTTATTCACAAAGTCTCATTGAGATCAGGATGTTTGACAAGAACTGATCTGTACAACACGTGTGAGCAGGTCTGAAGGCACAAGTGTTCATAGCTGCTCCCAATGGCCTCACTCACAGGCACAGTGAAAAGCCTGCTGTCACAGAGAGGACACGTCACCATGGTTTAAATACGGACAGGACATTTTCACACAGTGTCTCCTGAAGACATTCATAGAGCTACACTCAGCTGCTGAGCTGAACAGGGACACAAATATTTGTGGAAGCAATGAAAACAGAGCAGAGAGAGAAGTTCAAACCCTGGCTCCTTTCTCAGCTCCACACAGCCGACCAATCACTGAGCCCACTGGGTGTCAACGTCCCACTGTGTCTTTGTCACAGGGACACAAACTGGGGGATGCTGACAGCCACCAGGAAGGTGGGGCCAGGAATCCCAGAATGCAATGCTGGAACAGCAGATTCAAATGTGTGAGCAGAGAGTGTTGGATGAAGCTGAACTTGCTTTGGACCAAAGACACATGACTGGAATGTGATGAAATGTCTCATTCAACACACTGCACATGTGCTGAATGTCTGCAGCTTCTCAAACTCTCAACACAAACTTCAGTCACACTCAAAACATCAAAGGCTCAAACTATGATTTCACACAATATGAAAGATTTGATTTGAAACCTTAGTGAACACTTTGAAAACTTTCTTCCAAACTGTTAAACCTGAGTGTGAATGTGGGACTTTTTGAAGGAGATTTGAGCTCAGAGATTTGATGCTGATCCACACTGAGCATCTTGTTCAGCTTCATATTTCAAACTCATTGAATGAAGACTGAAAATCCAACACTTGCTAATTGACTCTTTACTTTGGAACAATTTCATCTTCACCTTCAGTTGACTTTTATATTTCTTCACATACAAAGCAAATATTCCACATTAAGACAGAAAGAAATGTTTCTTCACTCTTTGCTTTATGATCTGTGATGTTTATAGTGACTGAAGTTAATGAGAGCTGTGTTTGACTTTTAGTATCTGACTGTTTTTAAGCTGCATCCTGTTGGTTCAGGTGTTTGGAGTTTCCATTTTCCAAACTTGTACATTCTCAACCTTCTTCAGCTCTGAACAGATGATGAAACACTCAACGCTTTCAAGCAGGAACTTTGTCTCCTAAACTCACATCTTTTATTCTTTATTCAGGTTGAGTTACTGCAGGTTGTCAGAGATCAGCTGTGCTTCTCTGGCCTCAGCTCTGAAGTCCAACCCCTCCCATCTGAGAGACCTGGACCTGTGGGGAAACTTTAACCTGCAGGATTCAGGAGTGAAGCATCTGTGTGGTTTTCTGCAGAGTCCAGACTGTGGACTGGAGACTCTGAGGTCAGACTCCATTGTTTACTTGTGTGCTGAGATGAATATGATGTGAAAGTTGTGCTTTATTCAGTATTTATTAGGTCAAATCTCCTTCAGAATTTCTAACATTCAAAGTGTGAAATGGTTGAAAGGAAGTTGTGAAAGTGCTGACTCTGATTTTCAAAGTGATTTTTAAAGCTTTGAAAATGATTTGGATTCTGACTCTTACAGTCCACATTGACAGTGTCAGCAGTTTGACTGAGTTGAGCTTGTGTTATTCACAAAGTCTCATTGAGATCAGGATGTTTGACAAGAACTGATCTGTACAACATGTGTGAGCAGGTCTGAAGGCACAAGTGTTCATAGCTGCTCCCAATGGCCTCACTCACAGGCACAGTGAAAAGCCTGCTGTCACAGAGAGGACACGTCACCATGGTTTAAATACGGAGAGGACATTTTCACACAGTGTCTCCTGAAGACATTCATAGAGCTACACTCAGCTGCTGAGCTGAACAGGGACACAAATATTTGTGGAAGCAATGAAAACAGAGCAGAGAGAGAAGTTCAAACCCTGGCTCCTTTCTCAGCTCCACACAGCCGACCAATCACTGAGCCCACTGGGTGTCAACGTCCCACTGTGTCTTTGTCACAGGGACACAAACTGGGGGACACAGACCCCCCCTAAGCTGACAGCCACCAGGAAGGTGGGGCCAGGAATCCCAGAATGCAATGCTGGAACAGTAGAATCAAATGTGTGAGCAGAGAGTGTTGGATGAAGCTGAACTTGCTTTGGACCAAAGACACATGACTGGAATGTGATGAAATGTCTCATTCAACACACTGCACATGTGCTGAATGTCTGCAGCTTCTCAAACTCTCAACACAAACTTCAGTCACACTCAAAACATCAAAGGCTCAAACTATGATTTCACACAATATGAAAGATTTCATTTGAAACCTTAGTGAACACTTTGAAAACTTTCTTCCAAACTGTTAAACCTGAGTGTGAATGTGGGACTTTTTGAAGGAGATTTGAGCTCAGAGATTTGATGCTGATCCACACTGAGCATCTTGTTCAGCTTCATATTTCAAACTCATTGAATGAAGACTGAAAATCCAACACTTGCTAATTGACTCTTTACTTTGGAACAATTTCATCTTCACCTTCAGTTGACTTTTATATTTCTTCACATACAAAGCAAATATTCCACATTAAGACAGAAAGAAATGTTTCTTCACTCTTTGCTTTATGATCTGTGATGTTTATAGTGACTGAAGTTAATGAGAGCTGTGTTTGACTTTTAGTATCTGACTGTTTTTAAGCTGCATCCTGTTGGTTCAGGTGTTTGGAGTTTCCATTTTCCAAACTTGTACATTCTCAACCTTCTTCAGCTCTGAACAGATGATGAAACACTCAACGCTTTCAAGCAGGAACTTTGTCTCCTAAACTCACATCTTTTATTCTTTATTCAGGTTGAGTCACTGCAGGTTGTCAGAGATCAGCTGTGCTTCTCTGGCCTCAGCTCTGAAGTCCAACCCCTCCCATCTGAGACACCTGGACCTGAGTGACAACAAGCTGCAGGATTCAGGAGTGAAGGATCTGTGTGGTTTTCTGCAGAGTCCAGACTGTGGACTGGAGACTCTGAGGTCAGACTCCATTGTTTACTTGTGTGCTGAGATGAATATGATGTGAAAGTTGTGCTGACAGTAAAGTGCAGACATCACACTGATATTATACTGATCCACACTGAGGATCTTCATGGTAAAGTCTGTTTTCTTCTTCTGTGGTTTAGTCCACTGACTGTGGCAGAGCAACGTTAAGCTACAGATTTCAAAGCTTCATTTAACAAGAAAAAAGCTTCACTCTTTAAATCACATCCAAGTTTTTTCCACACTCACATCAACAAATATATATTCAGTATTTTCTTCTTCCAACACGACTAGAAAGTGATGAGACTAAAGTCAAAGTGACTCAGATACAGCTCTGGAAAAAATTGAGAGACCACTGCAAATTCTTCTGAAATCAATATCTCTACAGGTATGACAGCCATTCCATTCCTGTGTATGTTGAATTCCAACACAAGCACACCTCAGTCTACTTAATGAGGTACTGATTAGGTGATCACCTGAACCAAATCCTATTTAATGAGGAAAAGTCTAAAAACCACTGCTGTGGTCATCACTATGCTCTTGCAATAGGACTGGATGGATGGCACAAACAGTGCTGGTAGTACCTCAAAAGTAATAGCAATCAATAAAATAACTATTGACCATGGCAAAACAGTTGAAAAGAAAAGTTTTGTTTGAGGAAAAGAGAGAAAAAAGAGGAAAATTCTGGCTTTACTGGCAGAGGGATACAGTGAGCGTCAGGTTGCTTCCATCCTTTAAATTTCTATGTTGGCTGTTAATAAGGACAAGGTCAAGCAGCAGACACTGGGGACAACAAAGCTACAGGCTGGCAGAGGGCGAAACGACTCTCCACTGACCAGGATGACTCAACTCATTCCAATGTCACTCAGCAACCGTAGGATGACATCAAGTAACCTACAAAAAGAATGGCAAATGGCAGCTGGGGTGAAGTGCACGGTGAGAACGGCTCGAAACAAGCTTCTAGGGGCAGGGCTCAAGTCGTGTAAAGCTAGAAATAAGCCCTTCATCAATGAGAAGCAAAGAAGAGCCAGGCTGAAGTTTGCAAAAGACCATAAGGATTGGACCATAGAGGACTGGAGTAAGGTCATCCTCGCTGATGAGTCCAATTTTCAGCTTTGCCCAATACCTGGTCATCTAATGGTTAGACGGAGACCTGGAGAGGCCTACAAGCCACAGTGTCTCGCACCCACTGTGAAATTTGGTGGAGGATGGGTGATGTGCTTCAGCAAGGCTGTAATCGGGCAGATTTGTCTTTGCAAAGGACGCATGAATCAAGCTACGTACAAGGTTATCTTGGAAGAAAACTGGCTTCCTTCTGCTCTGACAATGTTCCCCAACTCTGAGGATTGTATTTTCCAGCTGGACAATGCTCCATGCCACACAGCTTGGTCAATCAAGGTGTGGATGAAGGACCAGCCCAATCTCCAGACCTGAACCCAATTGCAAACCTCTGGAATGTGATCAAGAGGAGGATGGATGGTCACAAGCCATCAAATATACCTGAGCTGCTTGGATGTTTGCATCAGGAGCGGCATAAAGTCACACAACAGCAACGTGAAAGAATGGTGGAGAGCATGGCAACATGCTTGAAAGATGTGATGGAAAATCGGGATTATTCCACCAAATATTAATTTCTGAACTCTTCCTAATTTAAAACATTAGTATTGTGTTGTTTAAAAATGAATATGAACTTGTTTTCTTTTCATTATGTGAGGTTTGAGAACACTGCATCTTTTTTGTTATTTTGACCATTTGTCATTTTCTGCAAATAAATGCTCTAAATGATAATATTTTTATTTGGAATTTGGGAGAAATGTTGTCAGTAGTTTATAGAATAAAACAAAAATGTTGTTTTTACTCAAACACATACCTATAAATAGTAACAACGGAGGAACTGATCATTTTGCAGTGGTCTCTTCATTTTTTCCAGAGCTGTATTCAGAACAAACTCAGCATGTTTGTTAAATGTCGTCACCGTTACATGAAGTGAAAATCTTTTCCATTTTGTCTCAATGATTTGTTGCCTTTCCTCCAAACTTCAGCCTGACATGTTTGTTCTCTGTCAAAACTTTAGGATCTTTAGTAGAATCTGAAACAAATGTCAACAACATGAGTTTGTATAGATGGAGCCACTGGTGGAGCTGGAAGAGTTTAAGAGCTGAAGTCACTATGTCTTTATTGAAGCAGCAGCATGTTGTCATTAATATTAATGAGAGCTGTGTTTGACTTTTAGTATCTGACTGTTTTTAAGCTGCATCCTGTTGGTTCAGGTGTTTGGAGTTTCCATTTTCCAAACTTGTACATTCTCAACCTTCTTCAGCTCTGAACAGATGATGAAACACTCAACGCTTTCAAGCAGGAACTTTGTCTCCTAAACTCACATCTTTTATTCTTTATTCAGATTGAGTTACTGCAGTTTGTCAGAGATCAACTGTTCTTCTCTGGCCTCAGCTCTGAAGTCCAACCCCTCCCATCTGAGAGACCTGGACCTGAGTGGAAACAACCTGCAGGATTCAGGAGTGAAGGATCTGTGTGGTTTTCTGCAGAGTCCAGACTGTGGACTGGAGACTCTGAGGTCAGACTCCATTGTTTACTTGTGTGCTGAGATGAATATGATGTGAAAGTTGTGCTTTATTCAGTATTTATTAGGTCAAATCTCCTTCAGAATTTCTAACATTCAAAGTGTGAAATGGTTGAAAGGAAGTTGTGAAAGTGCTGACTCTGATTTTCAAAGTGATTTTTAAAGCTTTGAAAATGATTTGGATTCTGACTCTTACAGTCCACATTGACAGTGTCAGCAGTTTGACTGAGTTGAGCTTGTGTTATTCACAAAGTCTCATTGAGATCAGGATGTTTGACAAGAACTGATCTGTACAACACGTGTGAGCAGGTCTGAAGGCACAAGTGTTCATAGCTGCTCCCAATGGCCTCACTCACAGGCACAGTGAAAAGCCTGCTGTCACAGAGAGGACACGTCATCATGGTTTAAATACGGAGAGGACATTTTCACACAGTGTCTCCTGAAGACATTCATAGAGCTACACTCAGCTGCTGAGCTGAACAGGGACACAAATATTTGTGGAACCAATGAAAACAGAGCAGAGAGAGAAGTTCAAACCCTGGCTCCTTTCTCAGCTCCACACAGCCGACCAATCACTGAGCCCACTGGGTGTCAACGTCCCACTGTGTCTTTGTCACAGGGACACAAACTGTGGGATGCTGACACCCACCAGGAAGGTGGGGCCAGGAATCCCAGAATGCAATGCTGGAACAGTAGAATCAAATGTGTGAGCAGAGAGTGTTGGATGAAGCTGAACTTGCTTTGGACCAAAGACACATGACTGGAATGTGATGAAATGTCTCATTCAACACACTGCACATGTGCTGAATGTCTGCAGCTTCTCAAACTCTCAACACAAACTTCAGTCACACTCAAAACATCAAAGGCTCAAACTATGATTTCACACAATATGAAAGATTTCATTTGAAACCTTAGTGAACACTTTGAAAACTTTCTTCCAAACTGTTAAACCTGAGTGTGAATGTGGGACTTTTTGAAGGAGATTTGAGCTCAGAGATTTGATGCTGATCCACACTGAGCATCTTGTTCAGCTTCATATTTCAAACTCATTGAATGAAGATTCCAAATCCAACACTTGCTAATTGACTCTTTACTTTGGAACAATTTCATCTTCACCTTCAGTTGACTTTTATATTTCTTCACATACAAAGCAAATATTCTACATTAAGACAGAAAGAAATGTTTCTTCACTCTTTGCTTTATGATCTGTGATGTTTATAGTGACTGAAGTTAATGAGAGCTGTGTTTGACTTTTAGTATCTGACTGTTTTTAAGCTGCATCCTGTTGGTTCAGGTGTTTGGAGTTTCCATTTTCCAAACTTGTACATTCTCAACCTTCTTCAGCTCTGAACAGATGATGAAACACTCAACGCTTTCAAGCAGGAACTTTGTCTCCTAAACTCACATCTTTTATTCTTTATTCAGGTTGAGTTACTGCAGTTTGTCAGAGATCAGCTGTGCTTCTCTGGCCTCAGCTCTGAAGTCCAACCCCTCCCATCTGAGACACCTGGACCTGAGTGTAAACAACCTGCAGGATTCAGGAGTGAAGCATCTGTGTGGTTTTCTGCAGAGTCCAGACTGTGGACTGGAGACTCTGAGGTCAGACTCCATTGTTTACTTGTGTGCTGAGATGAATATGATGTGAAAGTTGTGCTGACAGTAAAGTGCAGACATCACACTGATATTATACTGATCCACATGGAGGATCTTCATGGTAAAGTCTGTTTTCTTCTTCTGTGGTTTAGTCCACTGACTGTGGCAGAGCAATGTTGAGCTACAGATTTCAAAGCTTCATTTAACAAGAAAAAAGCTTCACTCTTTAAATCACATCCAAGTTTTTTCCACACTCACATCAACAAATATATATTCAGTATTTTCTTCTTCCAACACGACTAGAAAGTGATGAGACTAAAGTCAAAGTGACTCAGATATTCAGAACAAACTCAGCATGTTTGTTAAATGTCGTCACCGTTACATGAAGTGAAAATCTTTTCCATTTTGTCTCAATCATTTGTTGACTTTCCTCCAAACTTCAGCCTGACATGTTTGTTCTCTGTCAAAACTTTAGGATCTTTAGTAGAATCTGAAACAAATGTCAACAACATGAGTTTGTATAGATGGAGCCACTGGTGGAGCTGGAAGAGTTTAAGAGCTGAAGTCACTATGTCTTTATTGAAGCAGCAGCATGTTGTCATTAATATTAATGAGAGCTGTGTTTGACTTTTAGTATCTGACTGTTTTTAAGCTGCATCCTGTTGGTTCAGGTGTTTGGAGTTTCCATTTTCCAAACTTGTACATTCTCAACCTTCTTCAGCTCTGAACAGATGATGAAACACTCAACGCTTTCAAGCAGGAACTTTGTCTCCTAAACTCACATCTTTTATTCTTTATTCAGGTTGAGGCGCTGCAGTTTGTCAGAGATCAGCTGTGCTTCTCTGGCCTCAGCTCTGAAGTCCAACCCCTCCCATCTGAGACACCTGGACCTGAGTGGAAACGACCTGCAGGATTCAGGAGTGAAGGTTCTGTCTGATCTTGTGCAGAGTCCAGACTGTGGACTGGAGACTCTGAGGTCAGTAGAGGGTTGGAGTCAGTCCATGCTGCTTTCATCAGTATTGTACTAAACACAGTTAGTATCAAAGCAAAGATCCAGTGTCTCCTGTAAACCTCCAACCTTCTCAGTGGCTGCTTTCCTCTTTGAAGCTGTGAGAGGAGAACGGGGACAGGCCTCAGGTTGGGACAGAAAGACAGAGACGCAGAGGACAGTCAGCCAATCACAGCAGCCACAAGCTAATTGTGATCTGTTGTTGTTGTGTTCATGTCAACAGGAAATAAAGCTGGATCACAGCTGACAGCCTCACAGGATGTGTAGAGACAGTTGTCCTCATTGGTCCAACTGTCCTACCATCACATCTAATCTGAGACTGTTTGTTGTCTCATTTCAACAGTAAAGAATTGATGAGTTTGATCTTTGTCACAGCTCTGAGATCAGTCTGACTGCAGCCTGCAAATCACTGGCTCTGATTTCAGAGAAGCATCATGACATTTTGTCAGCATGTGGTCTGATACAGAGCAGAACCTCTGCTGAAGTCCAGTGATCACATCTGTATATCTGTCCATCTGTCAGATACTTTCAGTGACAGCCTCCATGTTTATTTGTCAGCTGATATTTCAGAAGCAGATCAGATGTTCATCAACACACAGAGACTCTTTCTTTAAATGGAACATGAGTTGACATGTAACAGCAGTGAATCCATCACTAAACTGTTTGTGCAGTAATGAAGCTTCATGACTCAGCAGTTTATTTCCACTGTGGACTTGAGTGAAATGTTCAGAGTAAACAGACTTGATGCTAAAAGTCTCTGCAGGTGTGTGAGCTTCCAGCTCAGTGTCTTCACTCCAATACGTTAACATGAGAGCTGAGAGGAAGCTGCTACACTACACAGCTGCTCCACTTCTGCTCTGAACAGGACTGAAGTCCCTGCTGCTCTTTATACTGGATGTGCTGCATCAGTGACTGACAGCTGATGAAGTGAGTCTCTGTAAACACTGATTTATCACCTCTGTTGTCTGTCTTCTTCTCTCAACAGATGGAGGTACTGATCTTTCTAAAGGAGAGAGTGAAGAGGACAGTGTGTGTGTTGAGAGAGGACGAGCTGTGTCCTGATGATCCAGAGAGGTTGAAGCACCAGCAGCTTGTGTGTAGAGAGGCTCTGATTGGTCCATGTTACTGGGAGGTAGAGTGGAGAGGAGAGCTTCATCCAGCAGTGACTGACAGAGGAACCAGAAGAAGTGGAGAAGACTCTCAGTGCTGCAGTCTGAACTGCTCTGAGAACAGCTCCACTGTCAAGTCCACCATCATCCCTGTGTGTTCCTCTGGATCTGAAAGAGAATCATCAGTGTATCTGGACTGCTCTGCTGCTGCTCTGTCCTTCTACACAGTCTCTGCAGACACACTGAGACTCCTCCACCTCCTCCACCCTCCATCTGGACTCTTCTTAATTAATCAGCTCCATCATGTGGTGTGATGGAGCAGATCTTGGAGGTTCATAGTTATGCAGTAAGTTGAAGCATCATTATGTGTCTGCTGTACAAAGTACACAAGACATATATTATTATTCACCATACTTCTTCTTCTTTAGTCCTGATGAACGTTCTAATTAAATATGTTTCAGTCGCTTTACCTTGCTCTGACTGACAGGCATTATGTTGGACCTGTGTGATGAACAAATGTCATGTAAACTGTCTTTTACATTACTGTTAGCAGCTGATGTTACTTCAGTGAAAGTCTGTAGCATTGTCAGCAAAATGTTCTTTAATTATCAAAGTAAAAGTAGGTAATGTGAAGGCAGCATTTAAATATTTTATTCAGCTGCATAGAACTATTTTTACTCATTTTATAAACTGCAAGGTGTTTTGTATAAATGTTAATACTTTGTTTGTATATATCTTAATTTACTTGTAAAATACATATCAAAAGTCCTTGCGACTCAAATGTCTTCACAACAACAGTTAGCTGTGTTATATCAAAAATATCTTCATTTATTTATGGATTTCATTCTGAACACTGGGACATTATGTTGTTGAAACTAACAGAGAGAAGTCACATCTGTCCCAGAATGATTTTAGATCCCAGAGCTTCCACTTTGACTTCCTGGTATCATGTTGCTGAATGTGACAGACATCACTCACCTGTACTGATATGATATGATATGATATGCATCAGTGTTGGAAAGAAAGAGCTACAGGTTAATGTGATAGAAACACATGTTTTTCTGTATGGTCCACTCATTATTTGCATCTGTCACTGTAGCTTTTTTAGACCCATGGTGATAACTGACTTTTGTATGAATAAATCTGAAATAATGAGCTTACAGTGGGTATGGAAAGTATTCAGACCCCCTTAGATGTTTCACTCTTTGTTGCCATTAGCTCAAAAGCGTGCTTCTGCTAAATACTGAGCAAAGGGTCTGAATACTTATGGCCGTGTGATATTTCAGTTTTTCTTTTTTAATAAATCTGAAAAAATTTCCACAATGTTGTGTTTGTCTGTCAATATGGGGGCCTGTGTGTACATTAATGAGGGAAAAAAATGATGACCATGCTAATGATTTTAGCAAGTGGCTGCAATTTAACAAAGAGTGAAAAATGTAAGGGGTTTTGAACACTTTCCGTACCCACTGTATGTTTTTATTGTCCTTGTTTCAGATCAGTGACTTCCAGGTGTTGGCTTTTAACTCTGAGGAAGCAAAAATGAAGGTTTCCAAGAAAAGATGAGAGAGAACGACTGAAACAGGAAAACAGAGTGGGTATTAACTGCAAGTCTCTGAAACTAATAGAACTATTTTCAATCATTTGAACCCACTGAGATTTAAAATCCCTTCTTTTTTTTTTTTTTTAGCAAGCAGAGCAATAAAGTGAACAATACAGGAAGTTACAGATGGACTGGTTGTTTATAACAAAAATAAACATACAATGTATATATGGGATATTGAATAGATTTAGGAGATCAGCTTGTGTAAAAAAATAAAAAAGTGAAATGTTGACTACACTTGATCAAACTATTGTATAAACTATTAGTAAACAAGTCAAATGAGAGACAGCAACAACAGGAAAAATACACATACAGGTAGACACCTGTGCAACAGCTTCAAAAATGATGCTACTCATTCACATTTAATGGGATGAAAGTGTTAACCAGGAAGGACCCAAATGCAGGACTCTGAGACAATGAAGTGCAGAGTTGACTTTTATTGAGAAAATGGCGTGGTGGGGAAGTGAGGCTGCTCTCGGCTGAGGCAAGGCAAAGTCCGTTGCAGGTAGAAGGTAATGGGTGGAATGGTTGATGGAGCGGGGGGAGCAGGTGTCCGGGAATGATTATCCTGGCAGTGGAGAATGGACAGGTGATCCTACAGGAACAGAGGGAGGACAAGATGAGTACAAGAATCAGAACAGTTGTGTCAATTACTGGTTGAGAACGTGACGTCCCCACGCTCAATCCTGGCAAGAAAGCCACACACACACACACACACACACACCACCGACCAAACAGACAAACGAGGACAAACAATACACACAAGGCAGGGGACATACAGGATACAAAAGGAAGGAGGAGGGAAACCTGAACTAGCCCTGAACAGAAAGGTGACAAATAAAAAATTTGGACTATGCTGTGTTAAAAAATGAGCCTTGTGTCCATATAGTACAAGAAAAAGAGACAAACTGGAAACTTTCAAGGCTGAACTGCCAACCAGGCCAAGCAGGCTGCCCTATAGGTCCTCAGACCCTGAAACCCCCTTGTTTTGAAATGTGTGTCTCAGTTTTATAAATATCAAATGAAATGATGAGAGAGAGCCTCTCTATCATCTCTCTCTTTTTTGTAATGATCTTAAACTAACACACATCAAACCTGGGGCTTTGTAGTTTTCCATCATAAGATCACTAGTTGGTGTAGGACATACAGAGTGAGGTAAAGAGGACTCAGGTGGGGCCACACATCATTTTTGCCCCCACTGCCCAGAGTGACTTTATCCAGCCATGATCTCCCTTGATCTTCTTTGCAGGATAAACTTACCAGGAACATCACAGCCTCAGGTATTTAGTTTTTTAGTCAGGGTTACAGTCACTGTGCATGGTAAAGCCTTTAATGTGCCTCTGCATGAGCTGCTATGGTTGCTGTAAATTCACACAGAGTAATGGAACAAAAGTATCCTCCACAATCTGTTGTGTTACAGAAGCTCAGCATCATTTTATTGAACAAAGTCAAATCCATTGTTTTCTTTATACAAAGTTCCACACCACTTTTTTCTTTCCTTCATGTTTTAGTGCAATCAAAGCATAATATTCATTTCTTTTATTGAATTAAATGTAAC